>NW_026062565.1:35000-37500 GCF_023897955.1 Schistocerca gregaria | reverse complement strand
ATCGCTTAACCTAACTGTGGCTGTACCAGATTATCGCTTAACCTAACTGTGGCTGTACCAGATTATCGCTTAACCTAACTGTGGCTGTACCAGATTATCGCTTAACCTAACTGTGGCTGTACCAGATTATCGCTTAACCTAACTGTGGTTGTACCAGATTATCCCTTAACCTAACTCAATTTGTCCCTTAACCTAACTCAATTTGTCCCTTAACCTAACTCAATTTGTCCCTTAACCTAACTCAATTTGTCCCTTAACCTAACTCAATTTGTCCCTTAACCTAACTCAATTTGTCCCTTAACCTAACTCAATTTGTCCCTTAACCTAACTCAATTTGTCCCTTAACCTAACTCAATTTGTCCCTTAACCTAACTCAATTTGTCCCTTAACCTAACTCAATTTGTCCCTTAACCTAACTCAATTTGTCCCTTAACCTAACTCAATTTGTCCCTTAACCTAACTCAATTTGTCCCTTAACCTAACCCACGTTGTCCCTTAACCTAACCCACGTTGTCCCTTAACCTAACCCACGTTGTCCCTTAACCTAACCCACGTTGTCCCTTAACCTAACCCACGTTGTCCCTTAACCTAACCCACGTTGTCCCTTAACCTAACCCACGTTGTCCCTTAACGTAACCCACGTTGTCCCTTAACCTAACCCACGTTGTCCCTTAACCTAACCCACGTTGTCCCTTAACCTAACCCACGTTGTCCCTTAACCTAACCCACGTTGTCCCTTAACCTAACCCACGTTGTCCCTTAACCTAACCCACGTTGTCCCTTAACCTAACCCACGTTGTCCCTTAACCTAACCCACGTTGTCCCTTAACCTAACCCACGTTGTCCCTTAACCTAACCCACGTTGTCCCTTAACCTAACCCACGTTGTCCCTTAACCTAACCCACGTTGTCCCTTAACCTAACCCACGTTGTCCCTTAACCTAACCCACGTTGTCCCTTAACCTAACCCACGTTGTCCCTTAACCTAACCCACGTTGTCCCTTAACCTAACCCACGTTGTCCCTTAACCTAACCCACGTTGTCCCTTAACCTAACCCACGTTGTCCCTTAACCTAACCCACGTTGTCCCTTAACCTAACCCACGTTGTCCCTTTGCCTAACATAGTTCACTGCTCGGAATCTCTGGTGTCGTTGTTATCCTCATGTAGATGTCTTGCGAGTGTTGCTTACTTTCCACATATTCCCGCTATCCACTGTCAATTGTACTGCAATAGGACTATATCGCCCCCCCCCCCCCCCCTCTGCCCCTCTCTTTGTGTCTCCGTCCTCTCAAGCTGGTCGGTCTGGCGTTTGAGTGTTAAATGAGCCTCGCAGCTGTTCAGTTGCGTTCAGATGTCGACGCCCTCAGTGTACGTCGTGGTATGGTCTGTGTCCATTGTCCGCTGATGTCGTACGCGTAACCCACACGCTGTACCGATCATCGGTAGTTACGTACAGAGTGAAGTAGTGTGATACGTGTGACCGTACGCTGGCTGTGCCCAACGGTGTCGAATCTCAATTTCCATATGTTGTGCTCGATGCTACTTGTCTCGTCTCCCAATAACAGCTAGGTTGCACTGTGGTACGCCGTAGAGGCGTGTGGGAGGAACGTACGAACGCATTGTATGTCACCCTGGGTCGCTGGGGGTGGTGGTGCGGTGAGTCAGGTCAGGTCAGCGTGAGCCGTGTGATGTAGTGACGC
This sequence comes from Schistocerca gregaria, assembly GCF_023897955.1. Taxonomy (NCBI): domain Eukaryota; kingdom Metazoa; phylum Arthropoda; class Insecta; order Orthoptera; family Acrididae; genus Schistocerca; species Schistocerca gregaria. The sequence continues at coordinate 35,799 of NW_026062565.1, read as the reverse complement.
GTGTATTCCGACTTTGTCGTATTGCCTCACACAAAGTGCTACCCTGGTGGACCGCGTTCCATATCTGGGACATGCCGCAGATGCCGGTTGACAGTGGATCGCGGAAGGGACATCGCATACGTGCGCGGGCCACCTTCCACGTGTTCTCTTCTGCACATGTCGCAGTGTGTATGTGGTCTGATGTAGCGTGTCGTGACACATGACATCCTGGCATGCAAGAATTGTTGAATTCGCAAATGTAGGTGGACATCTACGTTTACTGCCCAAGATACGCAAATGAACTGGAAATCCGTTGTTGAGCGGTTGTTCACGCTGGAGGTGAATCTGTGATGGCGACGATCGGTACAGCTATTAACCGGTTGTTTCAGCGGTACCCGCCACATCCACACACGTGACTAGGCCCATGTGGGTATGAAGCGATACGCGGCGGTGGCTTGGTGGGACTGTTCCCGGCCGGTGAAGGGGGGCCGCCCGGCGTGTTGGCCGCGCGCTGCGTGGGCGCACGCGCAACAGGCGGCTGGTGGGGGGCGCCGAGTGGCAGGAGCGCCAGCCGACGGGCTCGGCAGGCGGCGCAGCTACGCTGCGGCGCACCCTGCACGCGGCGCCTGGCGGCCAAAGTTGGTTCAGCCGAGCCCGGTGCGAAGCGCGGTGGACATCTGCAGTGTGCTGGTCTGATTGAGGACTGTGTGCGTTGAGGATGCGCCGCCGCCTGGCACTCGGCGCCGCGACGCCGTCTGCTGCTCGGTCGCCCCAGCGGTTCTCGCAGGTGGTTTGTATCGCAGTTGTGCGGACGTGTTGG
>NW_026062565.1:20000-25000 GCF_023897955.1 Schistocerca gregaria | reverse complement strand
TTGTCCCTTAACCTAACCCACGTTGTCCCTTAACCTAACCCACGTTGTCCCTTAACCTAACCCACGTTGTCCCTTAACCTAACCCACGTTGTCCCTTAACCTAACCCACGTTGTCCCTTAACCTAACCCACGTTGTCCCTTAACCTAACCCACGTTGTCCCTTAACCTAACCCACGTTGTCCCTTAACCTAACCCACGTTGTCCCTTAACCTAACCCACGTTGTCCCTTAACCTAACCCACGTTGTCCCTTAACCTAACCCACGTTGTCCCTTAACCTAACCCACGTTGTCCCTTAACCTAACCCACGTTGTCCCTTAACCTAACCCACGTTGTCCCTTAACCTAACCCACGTTGTCCCTTTGCCTAACATAGTTCACTGCTCGGAATCTCTGGTGTCGTTGTTATCCTCATGTAGATGTCTTGCGAGTGTTGCTTACTTTCCACATATTCCCGCTATCCACTGTCAATTGTACTGCAATAGGACTATATCGCCCCCCCCCCCCCTCTGCCCCTCTCTTTGTGTCTCCGTCCTCTCAAGCTGGTCGGTCTGGCGTTTGAGTGTTAAATGAGCCTCGCAGCTGTTCAGTTGCGTTCAGATGTCGACGCCCTCAGTGTACGTCGTGGTATGGTCTGTGTCCATTGTCCGCTGATGTCGTACGCGTAACCCACACGCTGTACCGATCATCGGTAGTTACGTACAGAGTGAAGTAGTGTGATACGTGTGACCGTACGCTGGCTGTGCCCAACGGTGTCGAATCTCAATTTCCATATGTTGTGCTCGATGCTACTTGTCTCGTCTCCCAATAACAGCTAGGTTGCACTGTGGTACGCCGTAGAGGCGTGTGGGAGGAACGTACGAACGCATTGTATGTCACCCTGGGTCGCTGGGGGTGGTGGTGCGGTGAGTCAGGTCAGGTCAGCGTGAGCCGTGTGATGTAGTGACGCGTGTATTCCGACTTTGTCGTATTGCCTCACACAAAGTGCTACCCTGGTGGACCGCGTTCCATATCTGGGACATGCCGCAGATGCCGGTTGACAGTGGATCGCGGAAGGGACATCGCATACGTGCGCGGGCCACCTTCCACGTGTTCTCTTCTGCACATGTCGCAGTGTGTATGTGGTCTGATGTAGCGTGTCGTGACACATGACATCCTGGCATGCAAGAATTGTTGAATTCGCAAATGTAGGTGGACATCTACGTTTACTGCCCAAGATACGCAAATGAACTGGAAATCCGTTGTTGAGCGGTTGTTCACGCTGGAGGTGAATCTGTGATGGCGACGATCGGTACAGCTATTAACCGGTTGTTTCAGCGGTACCCGCCACATCCACACACGTGACTAGGCCCATGTGGGTATGAAGCGATACGCGGCGGTGGCTTGGTGGGACTGTTCCCGGCCGGTGAAGGGGGGCCGCCCGGCGTGTTGGCCGCGCGCTGCGTGGGCGCACGCGCAACAGGCGGCTGGTGGGGGGCGCCGAGTGGCAGGAGCGCCAGCCGACGGGCTCGGCAGGCGGCGCAGCTACGCTGCGGCGCACCCTGCACGCGGCGCCTGGCGGCCAAAGTTGGTTCAGCCGAGCCCGGTGCGAAGCGCGGTGGACATCTGCAGTGTGCTGGTCTGATTGAGGACTGTGTGCGTTGAGGATGCGCCGCCGCCTGGCACTCGGCGCCGCGACGCCGTCTGCTGCTCGGTCGCCCCAGCGGTTCTCGCAGGTGGTTTGTATCGCAGTTGTGCGGACGTGTTGGCGCGTGCGCTGTGCTGGGAGAGTTCGCTTCTGCACCCAAGTGGGGCTTTGCTCTTGTGTGGCGCTGGCGTTGGAGCTGCCGGTCACCATAGGTGGCGCGTGTTGTCTCCCGCCGGCAATGCCACGACAGCACGCTCCCGGGCCTCTGTCGGCAGCGGCAAGCTCAGTTGGGAGCAAGGGTGTTCGCACTAAAACCGTCTACTCGCCTAACTCCGGGCGATTGCGCCTCTCTCGAAACCGACCAAGTACCTAGGACGGCGCTGCGCGCCGCCGGGACCTGAGAGGGTTTCGAGGTGTATCGTGCAGGGGAGCTCGGCCTCCTCCTGTTTGCAGAATAATTGAGCGGACGCTTGCGTGTTCGCGCGGGCCCCCGGGACACACTCCCGGGCGGCCGGCTGCTCAGCTCTAGTTGACGCAGCTCCCTGGTTGATCCTGCCAGTAGTCATATGCTTGTCTCAAAGATTAAGCCATGCATGTCTCAGTACAAGCCGCATTAAGGTGAAACCGCGAATGGCTCATTAAATCAGTTATGGTTCCTTAGATCGTACCCACGTTACTTGGATAACTGTGGTAATTCTAGAGCTAATACATGCAAACAGAGTCCCGACCAGAGATGGAAGGGACGCTTTTATTAGATCAAAACCAATCGGATTGGCTTGTCTGGTCCGTTTGCCTTGGTGACTCTGAATAACTTTGGGCTGATCGCACGGTCCTCGTACCGGCGACGCATCTTTCAAATGTCTGCCTTATCAACTGTCGATGGTAGGTTCTGCGCCTACCATGGTTGTAACGGGTAACGGGGAATCAGGGTTCGATTCCGGAGAGGGAGCCTGAGAAACGGCTACCACATCCAAGGAAGGCAGCAGGCGCGCAAATTACCCACTCCCGGCACGGGGAGGTAGTGACGAAAAATAACGATACGGGACTCATCCGAGGCCCCGTAATCGGAATGAGTACACTTTAAATCCTTTAACGAGTATCTATTGGAGGGCAAGTCTGGTGCCAGCAGCCGCGGTAATTCCAGCTCCAATAGCGTATATTAAAGTTGTTGCGGTTAAAAAGCTCGTAGTTGGATTTGTGTCCCACGCTGTTGGTTCACCGCCCGTCGGTGTTTAACTGGCATGTATCGTGGGACGTCCTGCCGGTGGGGCGAGCCGAAGGGGTGCTTTCGCGTCCCGAGGCGGACCCCGTTTAAATCCTACCAGGGTGCTCTTTGTTGAGTGTCTCGGTGGGCCGGCACGTTTACTTTGAACAAATTAGAGTGCTTAAAGCAGGCAAGCCCGCCTGAATACTGTGTGCATGGAATAATGGAATAGGACCTCGGTTCTATTTTGTTGGTTTTCGGAACCCGAGGTAATAATTAATAGGGACAGGCGGGGGCATTCGTATTGCGACGTTAGAGGTGAAATTCTTGGATCGTCGCAAGACGAACAGAAGCGAAAGCATTTGCCAAGTATGTTTTCATTAATCAAGAACGAAAGTTAGAGGTTCGAAGGCGATCAGATACCGCCCTAGTTCTAACCATAAACGATGCCAGCCAGCGATCCGCCGCAGTTCCTCCGATGACTCGGCGGGCAGCCTCCGGGAAACCAAAGCTTTTGGGTTCCGGGGGAAGTATGGTTGCAAAGCTGAAACTTAAAGGAATTGACGGAAGGGCACCACCAGGAGTGGAGCCTGCGGCTTAATTTGACTCAACACGGGAAACCTCACCAGGCCCGGACACCGGAAGGATTGACAGATTGATAGCTCTTTCTTGATTCGGTGGGTGGTGGTGCATGGCCGTTCTTAGTTGGTGGAGCGATTTGTCTGGTTAATTCCGATAACGAACGAGACTCTAGCCTGCTAACTAGTCGCGTGACATCCTTCGTGCTGTCAGCGATTACTTTTCTTCTTAGAGGGACAGGCGGCTTCTAGCCGCACGAGATTGAGCAATAACAGGTCTGTGATGCCCTTAGATGTTCTGGGCCGCACGCGCGCTACACTGAAGGAATCAGCGTGTCTTCCTAGGCCGAAAGGTCGGGGTAACCCGCTGAACCTCCTTCGTGCTAGGGATTGGGGCTTGCAATTGTTCCCCATGAACGAGGAATTCCCAGTAAGCGCGAGTCATAAGCTCGCGTTGATTACGTCCCTGCCCTTTGTACACACCGCCCGTCGCTACTACCGATTGAATGATTTAGTGAGGTCTTCGGACTGGTACGCGGCATCGACTCTGTCGTTGCCGATGCTACCGGAAAGATGACCAAACTTGATCATTTAGAGGAAGTAAAAGTCGTAACAAGGTTTCCGTAGGTGAACCTGCGGAAGGATCATTACCGACTAGACTGCATGTCTTTCGATGTGCGTGTCGTGTCGTGTCGCGCAACACGCTACCTGTACGGCAGTGGCCGTGCGCCGCGTGCGGAACCACGCGTGCCTCTCAAAACTAGCGGAAGTGTTGTTGTTGTTGTGTGGTACGAGCGCTGAAGCTCTGGAGCGGCTGGCCTGCGGTACCTGGCGCCTGGCGCCGGTTTTGAATGACGTTCGCCCGAGTGCCTGTCCGCCCCGGTGTGGAGCCGTACGACGCCCATCGGCTGTGAGGCCGTTGGACACAAAAAAATAGTGGAACAGGGGCCGTCAGACGCCTCAGTCCCGCAAATGCTGCTGTCTTGAAAGAGACAGTGGGAGACTGAAAAGGAAAAGATCACCCAGGACGGTGGATCACTCGGCTCGTGGGTCGATGAAGAACGCAGCAAATTGCGCGTCGACATGTGAACTGCAGGACACATGAACATCGACGTTTCGAACGCACATTGCGGTCCATGGATTCCGTTCCCGGGCCACGTCTGGCTGAGGGTCGGCTACGTATACTGAAGCGCGCGGCGTTTGTCCCGCTTCGGAGACGTGGGAGTGTCGTGGTCGCCTGTGTGGCCGGCCGCGTCTCCTTAAACGTGCGATGCGCGCCCGTCGCCTGGCGGTTCGCATACCGGTACTTTCTCGGTAGCGTGCACAGCCGGCTGGCGGTGTGGCGTGCGACACCTCGTACAACGACCTCAGAGCAGGCGAGACTACCCGCTGAATTTAAGCATATTACTAAGCGGAGGAAAAGAAACTAACAAGGATTCCCCCAGTAGCGGCGAGCGAACAGGGAAGAGTCCAGCACCGAACCCCGCAGGCTGCCGCCTGTCGTGGCATGTGGTGTTTGGGAGGGTCCACTACCCCGACGCCTCGCGCCGAGCCCAAGTCCAACTTGAATGAGGCCACGGCCCGTAGAGGGTGC
>NW_026062565.1:10000-15000 GCF_023897955.1 Schistocerca gregaria | reverse complement strand
ACGCCCGGCGGCAAAGAGTGCCCCTCTGAGGATATAGATGTTCCGTTCCGCCGCACAATGGTGACGGTGACCGCTGCCTGCGGTGGCAACGCTGGGCAGAGTCGATACTCGCCGTGTGGTGGAAGGTAAACATTATGCGGTACATCAGTACTTTCCTAATAGTTCGGTCGTCTCACGGCACTGCTTAGTAAATGATGCAAGGCCACATATAGATGATTTATGCGAATGTCCCTATACGTGCTGTAAGACTGGGCACACAACGTGAATCGCACGTCAGCCACACACTCGAACATGCACCACTCTCGGCCTGCAACGGAGACACACAATACGTAAACATCTGGAATGCGACAATGTCGAGTGCATCCTCTCTGCCACATTGCACCGTCGACACTATGATAACCAGAGCAGTAGGTCCACCTATAAAAGCACAATACCCCACTCCTCCGACAACTACCATTGCTCAGATAAACCAACACCACCAACACACATCCTACACAGAGGGGCACCAAATATCACCCCCCCGCCCTCGTGTTATACCACATGAAAAATTGCAGAAGTGAGAGACACAGACCCGCCAGCCTCTTGCTACAAGCATCGAACCGACGTGACATATCTGACGGTGACTCAGGCATCCGCGTACTGCCACAACTATCCACCCCCCCCCCCCACTCTCTCTGCCCCCTTCCCACACAATACCGAATTTAACCAACTTTATCGCTTAACCTAACTGTGGCTGTACCAGATTATCGCTTAACCTAACTGTGGCTGTACCAGATTATCGCTTAACCTAACTGTGGCTGTACCAGATTATCGCTTAACCTAACTGTGGCTGTACCAGATTATCGCTTAACCTAACTGTGGCTGTACCAGATTATCGCTTAACCTAACTGTGGCTGTACCAGATTATCGCTTAACCTAACTGTGGCTGTACCAGATTATCGCTTAACCTAACTGTGGCTGTACCAGATTATCGCTTAACCTAACTGTGGCTGTACCAGATTATCGCTTAACCTAACTGTGGCTGTACCAGATTATCGCTTAACCTAACTGTGGCTGTACCAGATTATCGCTTAACCTAACTGTGGCTGTACCAGATTATCGCTTAACCTAACTGTGGCTGTACCAGATTATCGCTTAACCTAACTGTGGTTGTACCAGATTATCCCTTAACCTAACTCAATTTGTCCCTTAACCTAACTCAATTTGTCCCTTAACCTAACTCAATTTGTCCCTTAACCTAACTCAATTTGTCCCTTAACCTAACTCAATTTGTCCCTTAACCTAACTCAATTTGTCCCTTAACCTAACTCAATTTGTCCCTTAACCTAACTCAATTTGTCCCTTAACCTAACTCAATTTGTCCCTTAACCTAACTCAATTTGTCCCTTAACCTAACTCAATTTGTCCCTTAACCTAACTCAATTTGTCCCTTAACCTAACTCAATTTGTCCCTTAACCTAACTCAATTTGTCCCTTAACCTAACCCACGTTGTCCCTTAACCTAACCCACGTTGTCCCTTAACCTAACCCACGTTGTCCCTTAACCTAACCCACGTTGTCCCTTAACCTAACCCACGTTGTCCCTTAACCTAACCCACGTTGTCCCTTAACCTAACCCACGTTGTCCCTTAACGTAACCCACGTTGTCCCTTAACCTAACCCACGTTGTCCCTTAACCTAACCCACGTTGTCCCTTAACCTAACCCACGTTGTCCCTTAACCTAACCCACGTTGTCCCTTAACCTAACCCACGTTGTCCCTTAACCTAACCCACGTTGTCCCTTAACCTAACCCACGTTGTCCCTTAACCTAACCCACGTTGTCCCTTAACCTAACCCACGTTGTCCCTTAACCTAACCCACGTTGTCCCTTAACCTAACCCACGTTGTCCCTTAACCTAACCCACGTTGTCCCTTAACCTAACCCACGTTGTCCCTTAACCTAACCCACGTTGTCCCTTAACCTAACCCACGTTGTCCCTTAACCTAACCCACGTTGTCCCTTTGCCTAACATAGTTCACTGCTCGGAATCTCTGGTGTCGTTGTTATCCTCATGTAGATGTCTTGCGAGTGTTGCTTACTTTCCACATATTCCCGCTATCCACTGTCAATTGTACTGCAATAGGACTATATCGCCCCCCCCCCCCCCTCTGCCCCTCTCTTTGTGTCTCCGTCCTCTCAAGCTGGTCGGTCTGGCGTTTGAGTGTTAAATGAGCCTCGCAGCTGTTCAGTTGCGTTCAGATGTCGACGCCCTCAGTGTACGTCGTGGTATGGTCTGTGTCCATTGTCCGCTGATGTCGTACGCGTAACCCACACGCTGTACCGATCATCGGTAGTTACGTACAGAGTGAAGTAGTGTGATACGTGTGACCGTACGCTGGCTGTGCCCAACGGTGTCGAATCTCAATTTCCATATGTTGTGCTCGATGCTACTTGTCTCGTCTCCCAATAACAGCTAGGTTGCACTGTGGTACGCCGTAGAGGCGTGTGGGAGGAACGTACGAACGCATTGTATGTCACCCTGGGTCGCTGGGGGTGGTGGTGCGGTGAGTCAGGTCAGGTCAGCGTGAGCCGTGTGATGTAGTGACGCGTGTATTCCGACTTTGTCGTATTGCCTCACACAAAGTGCTACCCTGGTGGACCGCGTTCCATATCTGGGACATGCCGCAGATGCCGGTTGACAGTGGATCGCGGAAGGGACATCGCATACGTGCGCGGGCCACCTTCCACGTGTTCTCTTCTGCACATGTCGCAGTGTGTATGTGGTCTGATGTAGCGTGTCGTGACACATGACATCCTGGGCATGCAAGAATTGTTGAATTCGCAAATGTAGGTGGACATCTACGTTTACTGCCCAAGATACGCAAATGAACTGGAAATCCGTTGTTGAGCGGTTGTTCACGCTGGAGGTGAATCTGTGATGGCGACGATCGGTACAGCTATTAACCGGTTGTTTCAGCGGTACCCGCCACATCCACACACGTGACTAGGCCCATGTGGGTATGAAGCGATACGCGGCGGTGGCTTGGTGGGACTGTTCCCGGCCGGTGAAGGGGGGCCGCCCGGCGTGTTGGCCGCGCGCTGCGTGGGCGCACGCGCAACAGGCGGCTGGTGGGGGGCGCCGAGTGGCAGGAGCGCCAGCCGACGGGCTCGGCAGGCGGCGCAGCTACGCTGCGGCGCACCCTGCACGCGGCGCCTGGCGGCCAAAGTTGGTTCAGCCGAGCCCGGTGCGAAGCGCGGTGGACATCTGCAGTGTGCTGGTCTGATTGAGGACTGTGTGCGTTGAGGATGCGCCGCCGCCTGGCACTCGGCGCCGCGACGCCGTCTGCTGCTCGGTCGCCCCAGCGGTTCTCGCAGGTGGTTTGTATCGCAGTTGTGCGGACGTGTTGGCGCGTGCGCTGTGCTGGGAGAGTTCGCTTCTGCACCCAAGTGGGGCTTTGCCCTTGTGTGGCGCTGGCGTTGGAGCTGCCGGTCACCATAGGTGGCGCGTGTTGTCTCCCGCCGGCAATGCCACGACAGCACGCTCCCGGGCCTCTGTCGGCAGCGGCAAGCTCAGTTGGGAGCAAGGGTGTTCGCACTAAAACCGTCTACTCGCCTAACTCCGGGCGATTGCGCCTCTCTCGAAACCGACCAAGTACCTAGGACGGCGCTGCGCGCCGCCGGGACCTGAGAGGGTTTCGAGGTGTATCGTGCAGGGGAGCTCGGCCTCCTCCTGTTTGCAGAATAATTGAGCGGACGCTTGCGTGTTCGCGCGGGCCCCCGGGACACACTCCCGGGCGGCCGGCTGCTCAGCTCTAGTTGACGCAGCTCCCTGGTTGATCCTGCCAGTAGTCATATGCTTGTCTCAAAGATTAAGCCATGCATGTCTCAGTACAAGCCGCATTAAGGTGAAACCGCGAATGGCTCATTAAATCAGTTATGGTTCCTTAGATCGTACCCACGTTACTTGGATAACTGTGGTAATTCTAGAGCTAATACATGCAAACAGAGTCCCGACCAGAGATGGAAGGGACGCTTTTATTAGATCAAAACCAATCGGATTGGCTTGTCTGGTCCGTTTGCCTTGGTGACTCTGAATAACTTTGGGCTGATCGCACGGTCCTCGTACCGGCGACGCATCTTTCAAATGTCTGCCTTATCAACTGTCGATGGTAGGTTCTGCGCCTACCATGGTTGTAACGGGTAACGGGGAATCAGGGTTCGATTCCGGAGAGGGAGCCTGAGAAACGGCTACCACATCCAAGGAAGGCAGCAGGCGCGCAAATTACCCACTCCCGGCACGGGGAGGTAGTGACGAAAAATAACGATACGGGACTCATCCGAGGCCCCGTAATCGGAATGAGTACACTTTAAATCCTTTAACGAGTATCTATTGGAGGGCAAGTCTGGTGCCAGCAGCCGCGGTAATTCCAGCTCCAATAGCGTATATTAAAGTTGTTGCGGTTAAAAAGCTCGTAGTTGGATTTGTGTCCCACGCTGTTGGTTCACCGCCCGTCGGTGTTTAACTGGCATGTATCGTGGGACGTCCTGCCGGTGGGGCGAGCCGAAGGGGTGCTTTCGCGTCCCGAGGCGGACCCCGTTTAAATCCTACCAGGGTGCTCTTTGTTGAGTGTCTCGGTGGGCCGGCACGTTTACTTTGAACAAATTAGAGTGCTTAAAGCAGGCAAGCCCGCCTGAATACTGTGTGCATGGAATAATGGAATAGGACCTCGGTTCTATTTTGTTGGTTTTCGGAACCCGAGGTAATGATTAATAGGGACAGGCGGGGGCATTCGTATTGCGACGTTAGAGGTGAAATTCTTGGATCGTCGCAAGACGAACAGAAGCGAAAGCATTTGCCAAGTATGTTTTCATTAATCAAGAACGAAAGTTAGAGGTTCGAAGGCGATCAGATACCGCCCTAGTTCTAACCATAAACGATGCCAGCCAGCGATCCGCCGCAGTTCCTCCGATGACTCGGCGGGCAGCCTCCGGGAAACCAAAGCTTTTGGGTTCCGGGG
>NW_026062565.1:0-2500 GCF_023897955.1 Schistocerca gregaria | reverse complement strand
TAACCTAACTGTGGCTGTACCAGATTATCGCTTAACCTAACTGTGGCTGTACCAGATTATCGCTTAACCTAACTGTGGCTGTACCAGATTATCGCTTAACCTAACTGTGGCTGTACCAGATTATCGCTTAACCTAACTGTGGCTGTACCAGATTATCGCTTAACCTAACTGTGGCTGTACCAGATTATCGCTTAACCTAACTGTGGCTGTACCAGATTATCGCTTAACCTAACTGTGGCTGTACCAGATTATCGCTTAACCTAACTGTGGCTGTACCAGATTATCGCTTAACCTAACTGTGGCTGTACCAGATTATCGCTTAACCTAACTGTGGCTGTACCAGATTATCGCTTAACCTAACTGTGGTTGTACCAGATTATCCCTTAACCTAACTCAATTTGTCCCTTAACCTAACTCAATTTGTCCCTTAACCTAACTCAATTTGTCCCTTAACCTAACTCAATTTGTCCCTTAACCTAACTCAATTTGTCCCTTAACCTAACTCAATTTGTCCCTTAACCTAACTCAATTTGTCCCTTAACCTAACTCAATTTGTCCCTTAACCTAACTCAATTTGTCCCTTAACCTAACTCAATTTGTCCCTTAACCTAACTCAATTTGTCCCTTAACCTAACTCAATTTGTCCCTTAACCTAACTCAATTTGTCCCTTAACCTAACTCAATTTGTCCCTTAACCTAACTCAATTTGTCCCTTAACCTAACTCAATTTGTCCCTTAACCTAACTCAATTTGTCCCTTAACCTAACCCACGTTGTCCCTTAACCTAACCCACGTTGTCCCTTAACCTAACCCACGTTGTCCCTTAACCTAACCCACGTTGTCCCTTAACCTAACCCACGTTGTCCCTTAACCTAACCCACGTTGTCCCTTAACCTAACCCACGTTGTCCCTTAACGTAACCCACGTTGTCCCTTAACCTAACCCACGTTGTCCCTTAACCTAACCCACGTTGTCCCTTAACCTAACCCACGTTGTCCCTTAACCTAACCCACGTTGTCCCTTAACCTAACCCACGTTGTCCCTTAACCTAACCCACGTTGTCCCTTAACCTAACCCACGTTGTCCCTTAACCTAACCCACGTTGTCCCTTAACCTAACCCACGTTGTCCCTTAACCTAACCCACGTTGTCCCTTAACCTAACCCACGTTGTCCCTTAACCTAACCCACGTTGTCCCTTAACCTAACCCACGTTGTCCCTTAACCTAACCCACGTTGTCCCTTAACCTAACCCACGTTGTCCCTTAACCTAACCCACGTTGTCCCTTAACCTAACCCACGTTGTCCCTTAACCTAACCCACGTTGTCCCTTAACCTAACCCACGTTGTCCCTTTGCCTAACATAGTTCACTGCTCGGAATCTCTGGTGTCGTTGTTATCCTCATGTAGATGTCTTGCGAGTGTTGCTTACTTTCCACATATTCCCGCTATCCACTGTCAATTGTACTGCAATAGGACTATATCGCCCCCCCCCCCTCTGCCCCTCTCTTTGTGTCTCCGTCCTCTCAAGCTGGTCGGTCTGGCGTTTGAGTGTTAAATGAGCCTCGCAGCTGTTCAGTTGCGTTCAGATGTCGACGCCCTCAGTGTACGTCGTGGTATGGTCTGTGTCCATTGTCCGCTGATGTCGTACGCGTAACCCACACGCTGTACCGATCATCGGTAGTTACGTACAGAGTGAAGTAGTGTGATACGTGTGACCGTACGCTGGCTGTGCCCAACGGTGTCGAATCTCAATTTCCATATGTTGTGCTCGATGCTACTTGTCTCGTCTCCCAATAACAGCTAGGTTGCACTGTGGTACGCCGTAGAGGCGTGTGGGAGGAACGTACGAACGCATTGTATGTCACCCTGGGTCGCTGGGGGTGGTGGTGCGGTGAGTCAGGTCAGGTCAGCGTGAGCCGTGTGATGTAGTGACGCGTGTATTCCGACTTTGTCGTATTGCCTCACACAAAGTGCTACCCTGGTGGACCGCGTTCCATATCTGGGACATGCCGCAGATGCCGGTTGACAGTGGATCGCGGAAGGGACATCGCATACGTGCGCGGGCCACCTTCCACGTGTTCTCTTCTGCACATGTCGCAGTGTGTATGTGGTCTGATGTAGCGTGTCGTGACACATGACATCCTGGCATGCAAGAATTGTTGAATTCGCAAATGTAGGTGGACATCTACGTTTACTGCCCAAGATACGCAAATGAACTGGAAATCCGTTGTTGAGCGGTTGTTCACGCTGGAGGTGAATCTGTGATGGCGACGATCGGTACAGCTATTAACCGGTTGTTTCAGCGGTACCCGCCACATCCACACACGTGACTAGGCCCATGTGGGTATGAAGCGATACGCGGCGGTGGCTTGGTGGGACTGTTCCCGGCCGGTGAAGGGGGGCCGCCCGGCGTGTTGGCCGCGCGCTGCGTGGGCGCACGCGCAACAGGCGGCTGGTGGGGGGCGCCGAGTGGCAGGAGCGCCAGCCGACGGGCTCGGC
>NW_026062564.1:0-59699 GCF_023897955.1 Schistocerca gregaria | reverse complement strand
ACACTAGATCGCGTGTTCGCGACAGCCTCTGGTTGCGCGCCGGCCACCAGGCGACGGTGTCAACCGCCAACCCTTCCCTGCCCTTTTTACTTCTTCTTCTTGGGCGAAGCCTTCGCCTTAGACGGCGTCGCCGTCGCCTTCTTCGGGCGCGGCGCCTTCGGCTTCTTCGTCGGAACCTTGGCGGCCTTCTTCGCCTTCGACGGCGACTTGGCCTTGGCCGGCTTGGCCGCAGCCGCCTTCTTCGCACCCGCGGGAGCGGCCGACGCCGCAGACGCCTTCTTGGCGGCGCCCGCCTTCCGACCGGTCGCCGCCTTCACGCCGCCAGCCTTCTTTGCGCCGGGCCGCACGGGCCCCCTTCTTCTCCTTGCTGGCCGGAGCGGCGCGCTTCTTCTTCGCACCACCGCCGCCACCACGAGCCTTGCCGCCCTCGGCCGCCCGCCGCCGCCGGCGCCGGGCAAGCTTGAAAGAGCCCGACGCGCCCTTCCCCTTCGTCTGCACCAGCCTCGCCAGCCACGACGGCCGACTTGAGGTACTTCTTGATAAAGGGCGCCAGCTTCTCCGCGTCCAGCTTGTAGTGCGCGGCAATGTACTTCTTGATCGCCTGCAGCGACGACCCGCCGCGCTCCTTCAGACTCTTGATGGCGGCCGTCACCATCTCAGAGGTGCGCGGGTGCGCAGGCTTGGCGCGCGGCTTCTTCGCAGACGACGCAGACTTGGCCTTCTTCGTAGTGCCGGTGGCGGCGGGTGCCGCGGCAGTCTCGTTCGTAGCCGCCTGGTCTGCCATCTTTTGCTTGTTCTCTTTTCTTTTTTCCCCTTGGTTTCGCTTCCTTCTCTCCTTCGACGACGCACAACAGCGAGGGGCGCGCAGCAGAGAATAGCCGCGCACGCGCCTGGCCCAGCCAGTGTCGCGGGCGGGGCGCGGACGGCCGAGAGAGCGGCCGCCACTCGGCGCGCCGCCGCGCCGCCGCGCCGCGCCTCCCGCGCTTGCTACCGCCCAACGTCCGACAGCCTGCGCGGAGCAGCCCCCAACCTGCGCCGCAACCACCCGCGCCATTCAAACCACCGAGGATGGGGCTACACACACCGACACCACGGTCGCCAACCAGTCGCCGCGGCGGCGCCGCAAACCACGGCCAAACTGCAGCCACCGCGCGCCACAGCCTGGGTCGGCCCGCCGAGAATCGCCGCCCCCGCCCAAATGCCGCCCCCCACAGCCCCAGCCGACGACCCGCCACAATGGCCAAACCTTCGTCAAAACTCCCACACCGTCGCCGCGGCAGCCCGGCCACGCGGCCGGCGCCACAGCCACACGAGCCGAGTCGTGCGGCGATGACGGCCGTGCACAAACGCACCTCCGCCGCCCCATCGCCTTCCGCCGTTTTCCCCGATCGGCCCGCAGCCGTCGGGCCACGGCCGCGGGCCGTCCTCCTCCTCTCGCCTCGCCCGCCAACACCCACAGCCCTTCCAACACATTTTTTTTTTCTTTTTCCTTTTTTTTTTTTTACTTTTTTACGATCGCCGCCTGCGCAACATGGCACCGGCCGACGGAGCGCCAACCCCCCCGCCACAGGCGAAAACAAAACAACGATAAACAAACAAACAAAATAAATTACCAGCCAGCCCCAACTACAGACACACCGAATCTGCCCTCACAGCCGACCTTACACGCCTCAACGTCAAAAACAAAGGTGGTTTCTTTCTTTCAACGGTTACCTTACCTTAGGTTACGTCAACGTTAGGCTAAGAAGGCGTCAGGGTTAGGTTAAGCGTTGACGTGACGTCACGTCTTAACGTAGGCGTTAAGCTAAGGTTGCGGTCACGTACGTTAGGTTAAGGCGACTTGGGGGTTGGCCTAAGAGCTTAGGTTAGGTTACGTTAGTTTAGGTGGCTGCGTTAAGGGGCTTAAAGAAGTTTAGGAGGTTAAGGCGTCGAGGCGGCCGCACCCCCTTAGCTGCTGCGGCTCGGCCACGCCACGCCACGCCACGCTTTGGGCGTTTCATAAGGTCGCGCGGCGGGTCGTCGGCACGCCGCAAAGGACAAAACTGCAAGACGACGTCGAAAAACAAACAACAGGTAAAAAATAAATAAGTAAAAATAAACGACGCCGACAGGCGGGGATCAGCAGAACAAGCAGATTCCGGAGAGCGAACGAGACACACACACACGCACGCACACACACAAACCCCCCCGAGCCGAGAGAGCACAGAGCACCACCACGTGTCGGCCTCCGCTCACCCGACTCGGCTGGGCTGGGCTGGGCTGGCGGCCGGGCCGGATGCACGTACACGTACGGCTACAGCCACTACCCGTACACAGCCGCTCTTCACGCAACACCAGCCAAATGGCGCGCCCGCGGCTCGTCGCGGTCGCAACGCCACGCCGGCACACTTTCGGCACCACCGTTTTCGCGCGCACCGCAAACAAAACGCAGCCGACACACACAGAGAGAGAGAGAGAGAAAAAAAAAAAAAAAAAAAAACACAGAGCGCGAGACGGGCGGCGGCGCACCTTTCGCCAGCCGGCAGGCAATCGACTCGCCCAGTACGACAAACGCGCACGCCACCCCACCCACCAACCAACCAACCAACCAGTCGTCGTCGTCGTCGTCGTCGTCGTCTCGTCGTCCCGAAATCAAACAAACTCTCAAAAGCACAGCCCCTGCTGCCAACGGACGCAGGCGCCACGCAGCTCCCTTCCCGCCACACTCGATTCGCAGCGCAACTCACCCGGCACACCGTCAAACGACGGGCTGGGCTCGCCGCATCGCCGCAACCTACACACCTTCCCCGCCACGACGCACAGCCCCACCAGACGCCCGTGCCGCAACGACACTACTGCACTACCACTACCGCACTACTCCTCTCGCCCTTGCCATACACGACACAACACGCCAAAAAATGAAAATCCAAATACAAACAAAAACACCGCCCCCACGACCCAAACACATGCACGGCGCGCCAACACACGCGAGGCAAGGCACGCAGCAAACGGCGTCCCCTCCGCGTCGCGCCATCAACCTACACACACAAGGCAACCAACAACAGCCAGCCAGCCAGCCCCACTCTCACGCCGCAAAAACAGAAAACACACCGAAACCGCCAAACGCCGCACATTCGCGCTTCGCACTTACCACACACCTCTCGGCATCCGTTTCGCACACAACGGCGCGACGCACAATACATCATCACGGGCTACGCACGCACACCGCGACCCACTTTTTTACGACGCCCTCGGCAGAGCACACGTGCCCACGCCCCACACACAGTCGACACAACGACGCAGCGCGCAGCAGACGCGGCCGCAACACGTACCTCCCCGACGACGCGCCAACACCGCCAGCCACTGCTCACTCGCCCAAGCAACCCGTGCACACAACTGCCACACGCGTCCACCACGCCGCCGCCAACCACCCGCCCGCCAGGGGGCGCTCACGTCCGCGACAACAGCGCGGCACCGCCGGACCGGGCCGAACCGGGCCGAGCCGCCGCCTCCTCTCCACTCGGCACGCCACGTCCTGCTTGCAAAACACATGGCTCGTCCCTCTGTACACACAACGCGCCTGCCTGCGGTCGCCGCCGGCATCTATCTACCTGCGCATCGGAGCCAGGCCGGCAAGCCCACACTTAAATAATGCACTTCAACCAGCCAAACAAACCCACTCTTCCTTTCTTTGCACAGCGCATGCAACAGCAGCCCCAGGAGCCGGGCCCGCCGCCAGCGTCTCCTCCTCCTCCTCTGGGCACAGCCAGCCAGCCGTACCCACCGCCCCGCCCCTGCTCTGCAGAACAAGAAAAAACGAAAAAGTACCAACACACGCACCCAAAGCGTAAGCCAGACAAGACCAGCCTCTCCAAGGCCACACACACGCAAAAAAACAAAAAAACAAAAACACTACAACAGAATAAAATGAAAAAGAAAAAGCAAGCTGTCGCCTCGCCCCCGCCCGTCCCCCCACCCCACCACATTCGCCCCCTCCGCTTGTTTTCCTTTCTACAATTTCCCTCTTTTCCACCCAATATCCCGCCGCGGTTTACGGGCACCGGCCGATTTTGCGCCCGCCCACATGTGTGCCTACTCCCCACCACCATTCCCTCCGCAGCCCGCAGCCCGCAGCCCGCTTTTCCCCCCCCTCCCTGCCCACACCACACCACACCACACCACACCACACCACACCGACGGTGCTGACGTCGACACGCACCCAAGACAGGGGCCACGACCGTCTTTTTTCCTGGGCCCATCCCCGCACCGCACCGCACCTCCTTCCAATCAACGCTGTGGCGCCTGTGTCCGCGCGAGACGCGTGCGCGCCGCCTCTCTCAACATCCGTCCGCCGTCCGCCGGCCGGCCCGTTTTTCGGCCCCCAGGCCATCCGTCAACCACCACTGCCACTGCCCCTGCCCGCCCCGCACCACACCACACACCGCTGCTTGCCCCGGCCGTTGCCACCAAAGGCGCCAACCGCAGCCCGCGCGCGCCAGAAACTACAGGGACCCAGCCGACCGACGAAAATCAGAGCAATTGGCCGGGAGGATCAAAAAGAGAGCTCCGAAAACCACCGTAGCGAGGCGTGGGAGGAAACGTTACGAGAAGCAGAAAGGGACCAGGAAAAATTCTGGAAATTTCTTAAAACTCGTAAACTAAACACGAAACATCTACATCTACATGGGGAAGGAACGACCCCACAGACCGAGCTGAAGCACTGGCGGATTCACTAGAAAGGCAATTCCAAGCACCAGAAGCGGTAGATGGCGAAACTGATGACCACCAGGAAATGGTACTCAGAAGGGTAAAACCGCATCCTAAGTGCCCCGATCAGAACATCTTTCACAATCCAATAAACGCAGAAACCCCGTATCTTATCACATCACAAACATACACACATCCTAAGAAGGCATCAGGCCCAGATTCCATCAAACCGCAACTACTACATCACCTACCTCCAGCAACTATCAATTATCTATCTAACATCAGTATATAACTGCTTGCTTCAGACTAAACTACTTGGAAACAGGCCCGAGTCATCACATTACCAAAGCCAAACAAGGACTTATTATTTCCGCAAAACTATAGGCCAACTTCCTTGGAAAGGTCCTCGGAAAGCTCATTCAAACTGAACTGAAGAAATTCAATTCTTAAAGGATAACAACATAATCATCCCACAACAATTCCGATTCCGCGAAGAACACAGCACCACCCACCGGGTGACCAGACTAGTCGAGCACATATGTCAGGCCAGAAACA
Source organism: Schistocerca gregaria (assembly GCF_023897955.1). Lineage (NCBI taxonomy): Eukaryota > Metazoa > Arthropoda > Insecta > Orthoptera > Acrididae > Schistocerca > Schistocerca gregaria. The sequence continues at coordinate 54,458 of NW_026062564.1, read as the reverse complement.
TTAGACACAGTACTGGAGCAGTCCTGCTTGACATTGGAAAAGCATTCGGATAACGCCTTATCTACAAGCTCCACCAGTACAACTGCCCCATCCACATTATTGCTTCTTTTCTCCGCAACAGAGCATTCTATGTCCATGTACCAGGAGCGGCAAGTAACACTAGATCCATAGAGGCTGGAGTCCCGCAAGGCTCAGTGCTGGGGCCCATTCTCTACTCAATATACACAAACAAACAGCTGGGAGGACACTTGTCACTATTTGCAGACGACACTGCAGTCTACCGCAGCAGTTCTAACCTGCAATATAGAGTCACAAAAATAGAGCAACACCTACAATCCATCCAGAAATGGGCTAACCAAAAAAACAATAAACGCGGAGAAAACCCAAGCAATACAATACGATTCACATTCAAAAAGAATACCTCCTAACCTGCGTATACGCCTCAGAAATAACAATCTTCCATGGTCAGGCACAATAAAGTATCTAGGCATCAAGCTGGACAAGAGGTTGACATTTAGAGACCACGTTACACACGTTTGTAACAAGGCTGCACCAGCAATATTCAGACTGTGCCCAATCATCAAAGGAAACAGAATAAATATGCGCGCCAAAAAGAAAATCTTCAAAACCGTCATAGGAACCAGCCATCACTTACGGCTCTGAAAATCTGGTCAATGGCCGCAGACACCAACATAACAAGAGTAAAAAAAAGGGTGCACAACAAATAATTCAGAATTGCTGCTGATGCCGGCCGGTACCAGACAAACCGAGACATATACACAAACCATAACATACTCAAAATCCCGGAAATCATCCAAACAAAAATCCATAAAGTTTTTTTTTTTTTTCCCACCAAACCACGGATTCGAACCACCCACTCATCAGAAATCTGGGACAAAATCCACCCGACCCAAGAACGACATTTCCCATCACGACAAAACACCACAAACTACAACATACCATGATAAACAAAAATAAAATACAAACACCATAACACTCACTCAAACAACAAACATCTACACACACCCAAGAGACCCTATCATCCCATCATTTTGTTACCCAACATAATCAGACAGAAGGCAGGGATCAAGGACAGATCCGGTCCTTCGAGTACAGGGGGTAAAAAAATACCCATCAGACCAGCTCGCTCTCTCTCTCTCTCTCTCTCTCTCTCTCTCTCTCTCTCTCTCTCTCTCCGTGCCGACGCTGCCCCGCACACGCGTTCGGCCGACACCACACGACAGGTCTTTGGGGCCCCGCCACTGCGCACACGCACGCCTCCTCCTCTTCCTTAGTTCTTTTTCGCTTTTCTTTTCTCCCCCGCCCCCCGCTCTCACCGCCACATCATCCCGCAACCCTTGGGGGATGTTTCCCAACATCAACGCGCCCCAATTCCACTCTCTGCCCGTGCCGCACTCTCCACTTTGCTTCTCCCCGTCCCCTACACACACGACTACCGAAACCCCGGTTGACACACCTTCTCGTAGGACAGGGGTGCGTGCGTGCGTTGTCTTGACGGTGACAGCAACAGCAACGGATCCGTCCATCCCATTCCCCCCCACTCGGTAAAGAACCATGTTCAACCCACACTACACAACAAGGGGGGCACACACGAACGCGAAAGAAAGGGCAGGGCAGGGGCAACTATCTCGTACACATTCTTCCTCAGAACCCACATATCGCATCAACGAACGGCAGGCCAATTGCGGACTCAGCCGTGTCAGGCAAATCCAACCCAACCAACACCTCCCACGGAAACCCTGACACTGATCCAGCAGTACGTCCACATACATCGCCACACCAAATACGGGTGACGAGTGAGCAACAAATGGAACAATACACAACAAGGGCTGACCTAATAAAAACTGCACGTCACGTCATACCTTCCAGACAGACGCAGTTCCGACGGGACGGCGGAACCGTATACGTACCTTTCAGCCACAACAACCGACCGACTGGACACGCCCGCGTCTCCAGCCAGCCAACCACCAGGGCCACACAGCCCGCAAGTTTCAGCGTCAACACTTCTTAACGTACGTTGCAAACTTTTCAAAACATTGCCACACACACACACACACACACACACCACGAAAAGCGTCAACCTCTCTCACACTGGATACACTCAACACTTTTTGTCGGCGGAGCTTGAGGCCAACGGTTGACACACCCCCACCGGCCACACAGGTTTCCCTTTGAAAATTGCAGTGACGGAGACGGTTGTTTCCGAGAGCGCGAGCTGGACGGAGCTGCGGCGCCGCCGCCGCCGCCGAGGGGTAATGAACGCACGCGATGCCGCATGACAGCCCATCACCCAAAGTTTCACCCACAACTGCACAGGTCGCACCCCCTTTTCGCGCCATACTAGTGTCGATCGTCAATTACAGCTGACGGTGTTCGCATTTGCCACTTGACGGGGGGGAAAAGAAAACAAACATCTGACACGCCATGTGTTTCTCTCTCTCTGTTACATCTAGGTCATTCGGCAGCCACTGTAAAAAAAAAAACATATTTTTACGACATGGTTGGGTAAGTGATTTAAAGACAACAATTGTGGGTCACACACCATAGACCATTTCGATAGTGTTCTTGTTCTTCTCTGTTTCCTTTTTTTATCGCTCAATTGAAATAAAACCTGGGGATGATGCAATGCTGCGATATGGCACAACCGTCGTCCATTGTACACAACTCGGGAACAAAAAGAAACCAATTCAGGGAACGTTCGTTCCTTCACAACGTTTCTTTCAACGCACTTGGTCTTTACCATCCTGTATTCAACACACATTTCCTTTCATCAAACTAGGGCATTTCCATAACAGTATTTGCAATACTGCTTCTTCGACGTCATTTCACCATCTCAACTAGAGACAAACAAACAAACAACAAAATAGGAAAACAGCCTTGAGAACCCCGTCCACCAAATTTCAGTTAGCACGGCATCCAAGATTCTTTTCCGGGGAGTGCAGTGCAGCTGACGCTGCTCAGACCATATACCGTCGCCAGTCTCACTCAACTCTTGCGCATTTCCATTCTACGCTACGTGACTATGCAAAATGAATGAATCAAACCCGCCCAGAGAGCGTCTTGTGCGAGGGGACACACGATATAGAGAACAACAAAACACACAGGGGACACCACCAAAGTTGGAGAGAACGTTTCCACCACGGCAGCCGCGCCGTTACGCGCTTTTTTTTTTTTTTTTTTTTTTTTTTTTTTCCTCCCCCCCACTGCACACCTCCGACACCACGGGAACGTTCACCGTCCCGTTGCCCTACACTGGCGTTTTCTTTTCAACCCCCCACCCTATTCCTCGCTCCCCGGACATTCGACCGATCACAAAGTGCAACCTCTCGTTACCGTCGGGTGCCCCTCTTCATCCCCGGGGCGCCAACAACAAAACAAAAACACCACCGACGCCGTCGTCTCGCGTCACCTCACTCAACTGAGCGGAAAATACACGTACATCCAGAATGACGACACCGCCTCCACAAACAAAAACCAGACGTCAGGTCGAAAGAGGGCACCGTACGTCGTGGCGCGTGGTCTCCTAACTCACCTCGCGCGTACAAATACAATGCAATGCGTGTCTCCTCACGTTCACACACACCACCTCCACGCTCCACTTTTACGTCGCCCAACCAACCAACTAACTAACTTAACCCACCCCGCTCGGCGTAGAAGCAGCTGTAGGCGGCAACGTGTTTCTCACCCTCGCCACCAACGGTGTGACATCCGACAATCGCGGTTTGCTTTCCGTTCCACACCTCCGGCCATACCATACAAAGGGGGACAAAAAAAAAAAAAAAAAATATATATATCAAACAAGCCAACTCCAGCGATCCGCCCCCCTAACACCAACACGTCTCGAAACACCCCACGCCCACGACCCGGCTGTGGCTAAAGTGCGTATCCCAACGTCACACCAAAACCAAAGGCGCCGGCGCCGCACCACACCACACCACAAGCTACAAGCAACAGCTGTGCCGCCGTCCACCCCGCTCACAACAACAACAATTCCGCCCTTCCCGCAAAGGCATTTTGGTGGCCCTGAAAAGGGCCGTTTTTTTTTTTCTTTTCTTCGCCCGCGCCGCGGACGAGCCTCCCATTTCCAAGAGCCACCTCCTTACTTGGAGCTCGTGTACTTGGTCACCGCCTTCGTGCCCTCGCTCACCGCGTGCTTGGCCAGCTCGCCAGGCAGCAAGAGCCGCACAGCGGTCTGGATCTCGCGGGACGTGATGGTCGAGCGCTTGTTGTAGTGCGCCAGGCGAGAAGCCTCGGCCGCAATGCGCTCGAAAATGTCGTTCACGAAGCTGTTCATGATGCTCATCGCCTTCGAAGAGATGCCCGTGTCCGGGTGCACCTGCTTCAGCACCTTGTAGATGTAGATGGCATAGCTCTCCTTCCTCTTGCGCTTCTTCTTCTTGTCGCCCTTCGAAATGTTCTTCTGCGCCTTGCCAGCCTTCTTGGCGGCTTTCCGCTAGTCTTAACACGCGATCTAGTGTACAAACAGGCAGGCAGGCAGGCAGGCACGCGCAGTCAGTCAGTCAAGCGCTCCGCTCCAGTCAGCGTCTCCCCACACAGTGGCACCCGCCGCACGCCGACGCCGCACCTTTACCAGCTCGCCCTGCTGCGGCCGCCGACCAATGGGGCGCGCGCGCAACCGGCCGCCGCACCCGAGCCCATAAAGGACCCCCACCCCGCCGGCGCCGGCACGCACTCCGCTGCTCGACTCGCTGCGGCTCGCACCGTTCGGGGCGTTGTGCTTTTCTTTCTCGCTTCTTTCCAAACTAGCCCATCGCCATGTCCGGACGCGGAAAGGGAGGCAAAGTCAAGGGCAAGTCAAAGTCCCGCTCAAGCAGGGCTGGGCTCCAGTTCCCGGTCGGCAGAATCCACCGCCTCCTGCGCAAGGGAAACTACGCCGAGCGCGTCGGCGCCGGGGCGCCCGTCTACCTCGCCGCCGTCATGGAGTACCTCGCGGCTGAGGTGCTCGAGCTGGCCGGAAACGCGGCCCGCGACAACAAGAAGACGCGCATCATCCCGCGCCACCTGCAGCTCGCCATACGCAACGACGAGGAGCTCAACAAGCTCTTGTCGGGCGTCACCATCGCACAGGGAGGTGTCCTGCCCAACATCCAGGCCGTCCTGCTGCCAAAGAAGACCGAGAAGAAGGCCTAAAAGAGAGACAGCGCAATCGGCAACCGCCGCGTGCTCCCTTGGCACGCAGCGCGCCATTTGCCGCCTCGGCTCAAAAAAACAAAACACAATCGGCCCTTTTCAGGGCCACCACACAAACCTACGTCCAAAGCAGAATTCCAGTCGTTCGTCGCACCACTTTTCTCTCTCTCTCTCTCTCTCTCTCTCTCTCTCTTTCTGTGTACGGTTTTTCCTTCTTACACACACAGGCGCCGCCATCTTGTACACACGTACTTGGCCACCTCCTCCACTCCACTCCACGCACGCACAGTCTCGCGACCATTAACCAGCACACGTGGCGCACAACAACACACCTCAAAAATAACCCCTCGGCACTCAGCCGCGCCGCAACACACAGCCCATCCACCGACAAGAAGCATACAAGCAAAGAGGGAGGGGAAGGAAGGAAGGAAGGAAGGAGCTCACACAACGCAAGGGCACGCTTCCTTCCCTCCCAACCGCACCGCACACCACGTCAAAAAAAACTCCAAACAAAACTAAAAGGCCAAGTAGACTAAAAAGGAAAAGAAAAACCAGCAACACAGACTCTTTCGCACTTTTCAACTTCCGATCACTGTGGTGGCCCTGAAAAGGGCCGTTTTTCAATCTATCTCTCTTTCCTTCCTTCGGTCTCACACCGCCTAACCGCCGAAACCGTACAGGGTGCGCCCCTGCCTCTTCAGGGCGTACACCACGTCCATGGCCGTCACAGTCTTGCGCTTGGCGTGCTCAGTGTACGTCACCGCGTCGCGGATCACGTTCTCCAGGAACACCTTCAGCACTCCGCGCGTCTCCTCGTAGATCAGACCAGAGATGCGCTTCACGCCGCCCCTGCGCGCCAGGCGGCGGATCGCGGGCTTCGTGATGCCCTGGATGTTGTCGCGCAACACCTTGCGGTGCCGCTTGGCGCCACCCTTGCCGAGCCCCTTTCCTCCCTTGCCGCGGCCTGTCATTCTTCTTCTTCAAGCGTCTCAACCACAATAATATAAAAAACAGAAAGCAAGGCAAGCTCCTCACCCGGCGCTAGCGAGTCGGCTACGGTTGTGGCGCCCAGCGCGCGCGCCGCCCCCCTATATAGACTCTGGGGCCCCGCGGCCCGCCCTCCCCTCCCCCCACCACCGCGCACCGAGGGCATATAAGCGCAGCACCCGGGGCGCGCGGGCCCGTTGTCAAGGCAGCACCGGACGCCGTCGCGCACGCATATCCTCCACGCCGCATCCGCATCCGCATCCGCAGTAGCCATGGCCCGGACAAAGCAAACGGCCCGCAAGTCCACCGGCGGAAAGGCGCCGCGCAAACAGCTCGCCACCAAGGCGGCGAGGAAGAGCGCGCCCGCCACCGGCGGCGTCAAGAAGCCCCACCGCTACAGGCCGGGCACCGTCGCCCTGCGAGAAATCAGGCGCTACCAGAAGAGCACAGAGCTGCTCATCCGCAAGCTGCCATTCCAGCGCCTAGTGCGCGAGATCGCCCAGGACTTCAAGACCGACCTGCGCTTCCAGAGCTCCGCAGTCATGGCCCTGCAGGAGGCCAGCGAGGCCTACCTCGTCGGCCTCTTCGAAGACACCAACCTGTGCGCAATCCACGCCAAGCGAGTCACCATCATGCCCAAGGACATCCAGCTCGCGCGCCGCATCCGCGGCGAGCGCGCCTAAACCCGCACACCGCCAAACAAACAAAACGGCCCTTTTCAGGGCCACTAACGTCTCTCCGTCGCGAGCAAAACTTTGTCGGTCGCAACGACTAGTTCCCCACTCACTCTCCAGTCCAGTCGTCCCACCCCCGGCCCGGCCCGGCGCCGCCGTTTCCAAAAAAAAAAAAACAAAGCACCGCACCGGCCGAGCCAAGTCGCAAGCGTCAATAGCGCCACCCACACAGGCCACGGCACAAAACGTGACGCCCGGAAAGCAAAGCAAAGCAAAAAAGACTATTCCAAAACCACCACCAAGACAAACAAACAAACGCGGCGCAAAATAAATAGGTAAAAATAATAAAAGTAAAATACACTGTATGTAACACCAACCGCGCGCCGCCGCCCACGCCCGCCAACGACCCCACAATCCAACCACCATCCACACATGAAACAAACAAACGCCAGCAAGCAAGACAGACAGACAGACAGACAAGGCAACCGACCGACCACGACACGACAATCAACACCTTCCCGACGTGCTTTGATGGCCCTGAGAAGGGCCGTTTTTGTTTTTGTCCGGGACCGCGCGACAGCCTCTGGTTGCGCGCCGGCCACCAGGCGACGGTGTCAACCGCCAACCCTTCCCTGCCCTTTTTACTTCTTCTTCTTGGGCGAAGCCTTCGCCTTAGACGGCGTCGCCGTCGCCTTCTTCGGGCGCGGCGCCTTCGGCTTCTTCGTCGGAACCTTGGCGGCCTTCTTCGCCTTCGACGGCGACTTGGCCTTGGCCGGCTTGGCCGCAGCCGCCTTCTTCGCACCCGCGGGAGCGGCCGACGCCGCAGACGCCTTCTTGGCGGCGCCCGCCTTCCGACCGGTCGCCGCCTTCACGCCGCCAGCCTTCTTTGCGCCGGCCGCACGGGCCCCCTTCTTCTCCTTGCTGGCCGGAGCGGCGCGCTTCTTCTTCGCACCACCGCCGCCACCACGAGCCTTGCCGCCCTCGGCCGCCCCGCCGCCGGCGCCGGCAAGCTTGAAAGAGCCCGACGCGCCCTTCCCCTTCGTCTGCACCAGCTCGCCAGCCACGACGGCCGACTTGAGGTACTTCTTGATAAAGGGCGCCAGCTTCTCCGCGTCCAGCTTGTAGTGCGCGGCAATGTACTTCTTGATCGCCTGCAGCGACGACCCGCCGCGCTCCTTCAGACTCTTGATGGCGGCCGTCACCATCTCAGAGGTGCGCGGGTGCGCAGGCTTGGCGCGCGGCTTCTTCGCAGACGACGCAGACTTGGCCTTCTTCGTAGTGCCGGTGGCGGCGGGTGCCGCGGCAGTCTCGTTCGTAGCCGCCTGGTCTGCCATCTTTTGCTTGTTCTCTTTTCTTTTTTCCCCTTGGTTTCGCTTCCTTCTCTCCTTCGACGACGCACAACAGCGAGGGGCGCGCAGCAGAGAATAGCCGCGCACGCGCCTGGCCCAGCCAGTGTCGCGGGCGGGCGCGGACGGCCGAGAGAGCGGCCGCCACTCGGCGCGCCGCCGCGCCGCCGCGCCGCGCCTCCCGCGCTTGCTACCGCCCAACGTCCGACAGCCTGCGCGGAGCAGCCCCCAACCTGCGCCGCAACCACCCGCGCCATTCAAACCACCGAGGATGGGGCTACACACACCGACACCACGGTCGCCAACCAGTCGCCGCGGCGGCGCCGCAAACCACGGCCAAACTGCAGCCACCGCGCGCCACAGCCTGGGTCGGCCCGCCGAGAATCGCCGCCCCCGCCCAAATGCCGCCCCCACAGCCCCAGCCGACGACCCGCCACAATGGCCAAACCTTCGTCAAAACTCCCACACCGTCGCCGCGGCAGCCCGGCCACCGCGGCCGGCGCCACAGCCACACGAGCCGAGTCGTGCGGCGATGACGGCCGTGCACAAACGCACCTCCGCCGCCCCATCGCCTTCCGCCGTTTTCCCGATCGGCCCGCAGCCGTCGGGCCACGGCCGCGGGCCGTCCTCCTCCTCTCGCCTCGCCCGCCAACACCCACAGCCCTTCCAACACATTTTTTTTTTTCTTTTTCCTTTTTTTTTTTTTACTTTTTTACGATCGCCGCCTGCGCAACATGGCACCGGCCGACGGAGCGCCAACCCCCCCGCCACAGGCGAAAACAAAACAACGATAAACAAACAAACAAAATAAATTACCAGCCAGCCCCAACTACAGACACACCGAATCTGCCCTCACAGCCGACCTTACACGCCTCAACGTCAAAAACAAAGGTGGTTTCTTTCTTTCAACGGTTACCTTACCTTAGGTTACGTCAACGTTAGGCTAAGAAGGCGTCAGGGTTAGGTTAAGCGTTGACGTGACGTCACGTCTTAACGTAGGCGTTAAGCTAAGGTTGCGGTCACGTACGTTAGGTTAAGGCGACTTGGGGGTTGGCCTAAGAGCTTAGGTTAGGTTACGTTAGTTTAGGTGGCTGCGTTAAGGGGCTTAAAGAAGTTTAGGAGGTTAAGGCGTCGAGGCGGCCGCACCCCCTTAGCTGCTGCGGCTCGGCCACGCCACGCCACGCCACGCTTTGGGGTTTCATAAGGTCGCGCGGCGGGTCGTCGGCACGCCGCAAAGGACAAAACTGCAAGACGACGTCGAAAAACAAACAACAGGTAAAAAATAAATAAGTAAAAATAAACGACGCCGACAGGCGGGGATCAGCAGAACAAGCAGATTCCGGAGAGCGAACGAGACACACACACACGCACGCACACACACAAACCCCCCCGAGCCGAGAGAGCACAGAGCACCACCACGTGTCGGCCTCCGCTCACCCGACTCGGCTGGGCTGGGCTGGGCTGGCGGCCGGGCCGGATGCACGTACACGTACGGCTACAGCCACTACCCGTACACAGCCGCTCTTCACGCAACACCAGCCAAATGGCGCGCCCGCGGCTCGTCGCGGTCGCAACGCCACGCCGGCACACTTTCGGCACCACCGTTTTCGCGCGCACCGCAAACAAAACGCAGCCGACACACACAGAGAGAGAGAGAGAGAAAAAAAAAAAAAAAAAAAAAAACACAGAGCGCGAGACGGGCGGCGGCGCACCTTTCGCCAGCCGGCAGGCAATCGACTCGCCCAGTACGACAAACGCGCACGCCACCCCACCCACCAACCAACCAACCAACCAGTCGTCGTCGTCGTCGTCGTCGTCGTCGTCGTCGTCCCGAAATCAAACAAACTCTCAAAAGCACAGCCCCTGCTGCCAACGGACGCAGGCGCCACGCAGCTCCCTTCCCGCCACACTCGATTCGCAGCGCAACTCACCCGGCACACCGTCAAACGACGGGCTGGGCTCGCCGCATCGCCGCAACCTACACACCTTCCCCGCCACGACGCACAGCCCCACCAGACGCCCGTGCCGCAACGACACTACTGCACTACCACTACCGCACTACTCCTCTCGCCCTTGCCATACACGACACAACACGCCAAAAAATGAAAATCCAAATACAAACAAAAACACCGCCCCCACGACCCAAACACATGCACGGCGCGCCAACACACGCGAGGCAAGGCACGCAGCAAACGGCGTCCCCTCCGCGTCGCGCCATCAACCTACACACACAAGGCAACCAACAACAGCCAGCCAGCCAGCCCCACTCTCACGCCGCAAAAACAGAAAACACACCGAAACCGCCAAACGCCGCACATTCGCGCTTCGCACTTACCACACACCTCTCGGCATCCGTTTCGCACACAACGGCGCGACGCACAATACATCATCACGGGCTACGCACGCACACCGCGACCCACTTTTTTACGACGCCCTCGGCAGAGCACACGTGCCCACGCCCACACACAGTCGACACAACGACGCAGCGCGCAGCAGACGCGGCCGCAACACGTACCTCCCCGACGACGCGCCAACACCGCCAGCCACTGCTCACTCGCCCAAGCAACCCGTGCACACAACTGCCACACGCGTCCACCACGCCGCCGCCAACCACCCGCCCGCCAGGGGGCGCTCACGTCCGCGACAACAGCGCGGCACCGCCGGACCGGGCCGAACCGGGCCGAGCCGCCGCCTCCTCTCCACTCGGCACGCCACGTCCTGCTTGCAAAACACATGGCTCGTCCCTCTGTACACACAACGCGCCTGCCTGCGGTCGCCGCCGGCATCTATCTACCTGCGCATCGGAGCCAGGCCGGCAAGCCCACACTTAAATAATGCACTTCAACCAGCCAAACAAACCCACTCTTCCTTTCTTTGCACAGCGCATGCAACAGCAGCCCCAGGAGCCGGGCCCGCCGCCAGCGTCTCCTCCTCCTCCTCTGGGCACAGCCAGCCAGCCGTACCCACCGCCCCGCCCCTGCTCTGCAGAACAAGAAAAAACGAAAAAGTACCAACACACGCACCCAAAGCGTAAGCCAGACAAGACCAGCCTCTCCAAGGCCACACACACGCAAAAAAACAAAAAAACAAAAACACTACAACAGAATAAAATGAAAAAGAAAAAGCAAGCTGTCGCCTCGCCCCCGCCCGTCCCCCCACCCCACCACATTCGCCCCCTCCGCTTGTTTTCCTTTCTACAATTTCCCTCTTTTCCACCCAATATCCCGCCGCGGTTTACGGGCACCGGCCGATTTTGCGCCCGCCCACATGTGTGCCTACTCCCCACCACCATTCCCTCCGCAGCCCGCAGCCCGCAGCCCGCTTTTCCCCCCCTCCCTGCCCACACCACACCACACCACACCACACCACACCACACCGACGGTGCTGACGTCGACACGCACCCAAGACAGGGGCCACGACCGTCTTTTTTCCTGGGCCCATCCCCGCACCGCACCGCACCTCCTTCCAATCAACGCTGTGGCGCCTGTGTCCGCGCGAGACGCGTGCGCGCCGCCTCTCTCAACATCCGTCCGCCGTCCGCCGGCCGGCCCGTTTTTCGGCCCCCAGGCCATCCGTCAACCACCACTGCCACTGCCCCTGCCCGCCCCGCACCACACCACACACCGCTGCTTGCCCCGGCCGTTGCCACCAAAGGCGCCAACCGCAGCCCGCGCGCGCCAGAAACTACAGGGACCCAGCCGACCGACGAAAATCAGAGCAATTGGCCGGGAGGATCAAAAAGAGAGCTCCGAAAACCACCGTAGCGAGGCGTGGGAGGAAACGTTACGAGAAGCAGAAAGGGACCAGGAAAAATTCTGGAAATTTCTTAAAACTCGTAAACTAAACACGAAACATCTACATCTACATGGGGAAGGAACGACACCACAGACCGAGCTGAAGCACTGGCGGATTCACTAGAAAGGCAATTCCAAGCACCAGAAGCGGTAGATGGCGAAACTGATGACCACCAGGAAATGGTACTCAGAAGGGTAAAACCGCATCCTAAGTGCCCCGATCAGAACATCTTTCACAATCCAATAAACGCAGAAACCCCGTATCTTATCACATCACAAACATACACACATCCTAAGAAGGCATCAGGCCCAGATTCCATCAAACCGCAACTACTACATCACCTACCTCCAGCAACTATCAATTATCTATCTAACATCAGTATATAATGCTTGCTTCAGACTAAACTACTTGGAAACAGGCCCGAGTCATCACATTACCAAAGCCAAACAAGGACTTATTATTTCCGCAAAACTATAGGCCAACTTCCTTGGAAAGGTCCTCGGAAAGCTCATTCAAACTGAACTGAAGAAATTCAATTCTTAAAGGATAACAACATAATCATCCCACAACAATTCCGATTCCGCGAAGAACACAGCACCACCCACCGGGTGACCAGACTAGTCGAGCACATATGTCAGGCCAGAAACATTAGACACAGTACTGGAGCAGTCCTGCTTGACATTGGAAAAGCATTCGGATAACGCCTTATCTACAAGCTCCACCAGTACAACTGCCCCATCCACATTATTGCTTCTTTTCTCCGCAACAGAGCATTCTATGTCCATGTACCAGGAGCGGCAAGTAACACTAGATCCATAGAGGCTGGAGTCCCGCAAGGCTCAGTGCTGGGGCCCATTCTCTACTCAATATACACAAACAAACAGCTGGGAGGACACTTGTCACTATTTGCAGACGACACTGCAGTCTACCGCAGCAGTTCTAACCTGCAATATAGAGTCACAAAAATAGAGCAACACCTACAATCCATCCAGAAATGGGCTAACCAAAAAAACAATAAACGCGGAGAAAACCCAAGCAATACAATACGATTCACATTCAAAAAGAATACCTCCTAACCTGCGTATACGCCTCAGAAATAACAATCTTCCATGGTCAGGCACAATAAAGTATCTAGGCATCAAGCTGGACAAGAGGTTGACATTTAGAGACCACGTTACACACGTTTGTAACAAGGCTGCACCAGCAATATTCAGACTGTGCCCAATCATCAAAGGAAACAGAATAAATATGCGCGCCAAAAAGAAAATCTTCAAAACCGTCATAGGAACCAGCCATCACTTACGGCTCTGAAAATCTGGTCAATGGCCGCAGACACCAACATAACAAGAGTAAAAAAAAGGGTGCACAACAAATAATTCAGAATTGCTGCTGATGCCGGCCGGTACCAGACAAACCGAGACATATACACAAACCATAACATACTCAAAATCCCGGAAATCATCCAAACAAAAATCCATAAAGTTTTTTTTTTTTTTCCCACCAAACCACGGATTCGAACCACCCACTCATCAGAAATCTGGGACAAAATCCACCCGACCCAAGAACGACATTTCCCATCACGACAAAACACCACAAACTACAACATACCATGATAAACAAAAATAAAATACAAACACCATAACACTCACTCAAACAACAAACATCTACACACACCCAAGAGACCCTATCATCCCATCATTTTGTTACCCAACATAATCAGACAGAAGGCAGGGATCAAGGACAGATCCGGTCCTTCGAGTACAGGGGGTAAAAAAATACCCATCAGACCAGCTCGCTCTCTCTCTCTCTCTCTCTCTCTCTCTCTCTCTCTCTCTCTCTCTCTCTCTCTCTCTCTCCGTGCCGACGCTGCCCCGCACACGCGTTCGGCCGACACCACACGACAGGTCTTTGGGGCCCCGCCACTGCGCACACGCACGCCTCCTCCTCTTCCTTAGTTCTTTTTCGCTTTTCTTTTCTCCCCCGCCCCCCGCTCTCACCGCCACATCATCCCGCAACCCTTGGGGGATGTTTCCCAACATCAACGCGCCCCAATTCCACTCTCTGCCCGTGCCGCACTCTCCACTTTGCTTCTCCCCGTCCCCTACACACACGACTACCGAAACCCCGGTTGACACACCTTCTCGTAGGACAGGGGTGCGTGCGTGCGTTGTCTTGATGGTGACAGCAACAGCAACGGATCCGTCCATCCCATTCCCCCCCACTCGGTAAAGAACCATGTTCAACCCACACTACACAACAAGGGGGGCACACACGAACGCGAAAGAAAGGGCAGGGCAGGGGCAACTATCTCGTACACATTCTTCCTCAGAACCCACATATCGCATCAACGAACGGCAGGCCAATTGCGGACTCAGCCGTGTCAGGCAAATCCAACCCAACCAACACCTCCCACGGAAACCCTGACACTGATCCAGCAGTACGTCCACATACATCGCCACACCAAATACGGGTGACGAGTGAGCAACAAATGGAACAATACACAACAAGGGCTGACCTAATAAAAACTGCACGTCACGTCATACCTTCCAGACAGACGCAGTTCCGACGGGACGGCGGAACCGTATACGTACCTTTCAGCCACAACAACCGACCGACTGGACACGCCCGCGTCTCCAGCCAGCCAACCACCAGGGCCACACAGCCCGCAAGTTTCAGCGTCAACACTTCTTAACGTACGTTGCAAACTTTTCAAAACATTGCCACACACACACACACACACACACACCACGAAAAGCGTCAACCTCTCTCACACTGGATACACTCAACACTTTTTGTCGGCGGAGCTTGAGGCCAACGGTTGACACACCCCCACCGGCCACACAGGTTTCCCTTTGAAAATTGCAGTGACGGAGACGGTTGTTTCCGAGAGCGCGAGCTGGACGGAGCTGCGGCGCCGCCGCCGCCGCCGAGGGGTAATGAACGCACGCGATGCCGCATGACAGCCCATCACCCAAAGTTTCACCCACAACTGCACAGGTCGCACCCCCTTTTCGCGCCATACTAGTGTCGATCGTCAATTACAGCTGACGGTGTTCGCATTTGCCACTTGACGGGGGGGAAAAGAAAACAAACATCTGACACGCCATGTGTTTCTCTCTCTCTGTTACATCTAGGTCATTCGGCAGCCACTGTAAAAAAAAAAAATATTTTTACGACATGGTTGGGTAAGTGATTTAAAGACAACAATTGTGGGTCACACACCATAGACCATTTCGATAGTGTTCTTGTTCTTCTCTGTTTCCTTTTTTTATCGCTCAATTGAAATAAAACCTGGGGATGATGCAATGCTGCGATATGGCACAACCGTCGTCCATTGTACACAACTCGGGAACAAAAAGAAACCAATTCAGGGAACGTTCGTTCCTTCACAACGTTTCTTTCAACGCACTTGGTCTTTACCATCCTGTATTCAACACACATTTCCTTTCATCAAACTAGGGCATTTCCATAACAGTATTTGCAATACTGCTTCTTCGACGTCATTTCACCATCTCAACTAGAGACAAACAAACAAACAACAAAATAGGAAAACAGCCTTGAGAACCCCGTCCACCAAATTTCAGTTAGCACGGCATCCAAGATTCTTTTCCGGGGAGTGCAGTGCAGCTGACGCTGCTCAGACCATATACCGTCGCCAGTCTCACTCAACTCTTGCGCATTCCATTCTACGCTACGTGACTATGCAAAAATGAATGAATCAAACCCGCCCAGAGAGCGTCTTGTGCGAGGGGACACACGATATAGAGAACAACAAAACACACAGGGGACACCACCAAAGTTGGAGAGAACGTTTCCACCACGGCAGCCGCGCCGTTACGCGCTTTTTTTTTTTTTTTTTTTTTTTTTTTTTTTTTTTTTTTTTTTTTTCCTCCCCCCCACTGCACACCTCCGACACCACGGGAACGTTCACCGTCCCGTTGCCCTACACTGGCGTTTTCTTTTCAACCCCCCACCCTATTCCTCGCTCCCCGGACATTCGACCGATCACAAAGTGCAACCTCTCGTTACCGTCGGGTGCCCCTCTTCATCCCCGGGGCGCCAACAACAAAACAAAAACACCACCGACGCCGTCGTCTCGCGTCACCTCACTCAACTGAGCGGAAAATACACGTACATCCAGAATGACGACACCGCCTCCACAAACAAAAACCAGACGTCAGACGTCAGGTCGAAAGAGGGCACCGTACGTCGTGGCGCGTGGTCTCCTAACTCACCTCGCGCGTACAAATACAATGCAATGCGTGTCTCCTCACGTTCACACACACCACCTCCACGCTCCACTTTTACGTCGCCCAACCAACCAACTAACTAACTTAACCCACCCGCTCGGCGTAGAAGCAGCTGTAGGCGGCAACGTGTTTCTCACCCTCGCCACCAACGGTGTGACATCCGACAATCGCGGTTTGCTTTCCGTTCCACACCTCCGGCCATACCATACAAAGGGGACAAAAAAAAAAAAAAAAATATATATATCAAACAAGCCAACTCCAGCGATCCGCCCCCCTAACACCAACACGTCTCGAAACACCCACGCCCACGACCCGGCTGTGGCTAAAGTGCGTATCCCAACGTCACACCAAAACCAAAGGCGCCGGCGCCGCACCACACCACACCACAAGCTACAGCTACAGCTGTGCCGCCGTCCACCCGCTCACAACAACAACAATTCCGCCCTTCCCGCAAAGGCATTTTGGTGGCCCTGAAAAGGGCCGTTTTTTTTTTCTTTTCTTCGCCGCGCCGCGGACGAGCCTCCCATTTCCAAGAGCCACCTCCTTACTTGGAGCTCGTGTACTTGGTCACCGCCTTCGTGCCCTCGCTCACCGCGTGCTTGGCCAGCTCGCCAGGCAGCAAGAGCCGCACAGCGGTCTGGATCTCGCGGGACGTGATGGTCGAGCGCTTGTTGTAGTGCGCCAGGCGAGAAGCCTCGGCCGCAATGCGCTCGAAAATGTCGTTCACGAAGCTGTTCATGATGCTCATCGCCTTCGAAGAGATGCCCGTGTCCGGGTGCACCTGCTTCAGCACCTTGTAGATGTAGATGGCATAGCTCTCCTTCCTCTTGCGCTTCTTCTTCTTGTCGCCCTTCGAAATGTTCTTCTGCGCCTTGCCAGCCTTCTTGGCGGCTTTCCCGCTAGTCTTGGGCGGCATCACGAACAAACAGGCAGGCAGGCAGGCAGGCACGCGCAGTCAGTCAGTCAAGCGCTCCGCTCCAGTCAGCGTCTCCCCACACAGTGGCACCCGCCGGACATGAGATGGCTGGGTTTGCACCCATGCTAGTTCTGGAGAGCACGCCGCCGCCGCACCTTTACCAGCTCGCCCTGCTGCGGCCGCCGACCAATGGGGCGCGCGCGCAACCGGCCGCCGCACCCGAGCCCATAAAGGACCCCCACCCCGCCGGCGCCGGCACGCACTCCGCTGCTCGACTCGCTGCGGCTCGCACCGTTTGGGGCGTTGTGCTTTTCTTTCTCGCTTCTTTCGAAACTAGCCCATCGCCATGTCCGGACGCGGAAAGGGAGGCAAAGTCAAGGGCAAGTCAAAGTCCCGCTCAAGCAGGGCTGGGCTCCAGTTCCCGGTCGGCAGAATCCACCGCCTCCTGCGCAAGGGAAACTACGCCGAGCGCGTCGGCGCCGGGGCGCCCGTCTACCTCGCCGCCGTCATGGAGTACCTCGCGGCTGAGGTGCTCGAGCTGGCCGGAAACGCGGCCCGCGACAACAAGAAGACGCGCATCATCCCGCGCCACCTGCAGCTCGCCATACGCAACGACGAGGAGCTCAACAAGCTCTTGTCGGGCGTCACCATCGCACAGGGAGGTGTCCTGCCCAACATCCAGGCCGTCCTGCTGCCAAAGAAGACCGAGAAGAAGGCCTAAAAGAGAGACAGCGCAATCGGCAACCGCCGCGTGCTCCCTTGGCACGCAGCGCGCCATTTGCCGCCTCGGCTCAAAAAACAAAACACAATCGGCCCTTTTCAGGGCCACCACACAAACCTACGTCCAAAGCAGAATTCCAGTCGTTCGTCGCACCACTTTTCTCTCTCTCTCTTTCTGTGTACGGTTTTTTCCTTCTTACACACACAGGCGCCGCCATCTTGTACACACGTACTTGGCCACCTCCTCCACTCAACTCCACGCACGCACAGTCTCGCGACCATTAACCAGCACACGTGGCGCACAACAACACACCTCAAAAATAATAACCCCTCGGCACTCAGCCGCGCCGCAACACACAGCCCATCCACCGACAAGAAGCATACAAGCAAAGAGGGAGGGGAAGGAAGGAAGGAAGGAGCTCACACAACGCAAGGGCACGCTTCCTTCCTTCCCTCCCAACCGCACCGCACACCACGTCAAAAAAAAAAAACTCCAAACAAAACTAAAAGGCCAAGTAGACTAAAAAGGAAAAGAGAAAAACCAGCAACACAGACTCTTTCGCACTTTTCAACTTCCGAACACTGTGGTGGCCCTGAAAAGGGCCGTTTTTCAATCTATCTCTCTTTCCTTCCTTCGGTCTCACACCGCCTAACCGCCGAAACCGTACAGGGTGCGCCCCTGCCTCTTCAGGGCGTACACCACGTCCATGGCCGTCACAGTCTTGCGCTTGGCGTGCTCAGTGTACGTCACCGCGTCGCGGATCACGTTCTCCAGGAACACCTTCAGCACTCCGCGCGTCTCCTCGTAGATCAGACCAGAGATGCGCTTCACGCCGCCCCTGCGCGCCAGGCGGCGGATCGCGGGCTTCGTGATGCCCTGGATGTTGTCGCGCAACACCTTGCGGTGCCGCTTGGCGCCACCCTTGCCGAGCCCCTTTCCTCCCTTGCCGCGGCCTGTCATTCTTCTTCTTCAAGCGTCTCAACCACAATAATATAAAAAACAGAAAGCAAGGCAAGCTCCTCACCCGGCGCTAGCGAGTCGGCTACGGTTGTGGCGCCCAGCGCCTATATAGGATGGGGCCCCTCCACGCCCGCACCAACGTGGTGACCAAACCAAAAGTTCTACTGTCACCTCCGTATAACATGTTAGTTTTTAGAATCAGGAGTCACAGGATGCAGGCTGTGATGTTATCCATGCGTCTGGGTAAGATTACTCATTTACATGGTCCATCAGGAGATAGAAGTGGTCGAAGCGATTGAAGGGTAGCGGTTTTTAAGGGCAGAGGGAAAAAAGTGCCAAGGCAAGCGCCAAGGGAAAAAAACCTCTGCGATAGTAGGACGGGTAGTAAGGGCAGTAGCGGATTACTAGCTGCGACAGCGCATGCAAGGTGTGGTTATGTTAGTGCGAGGTATCGTGCATCGTTACCGTTGTCGTTGCTGGCGCTCGTTCCAGGATCTGCTGCTGCTGCGTCCCTGAAACATGACATTGTCACCATATATTAGTGGGCGATCGGTCATAGATCAGCTCACAGTGTGGGGGGTGTGTGTGGCTGGTTTGCGTGCTGTGTGCAGTACGGTTTCCCTGCGATTGCCGGTATTTCGGCGGGTTAATCATCTGGGGTTGCCAGTAGTAGCTGAGTTGCAGGGGCTCGCCAGTACTGTCATGTTAGCGTGCTATGGACCATAGATGTTTAGTTTCGTGCTAATAGTGTTTTTGGTCTATTATGTTTCCATCTATGGTTGTGGTCGTAGTTACCCAGAGAAAGAATAAACGGGTTACGCGACTGTCTCGTGTTTCTGTATAGTCGTGTGGAGAGTTTTTGGAATACCTGCAAGATGGTATCTAGCCGATATTCCCGGTGAAGGTCCGCGGTGCGCGTGTAGCGCGGAGCGTTGCTTATGATTCTGAGTTCTGTATGAGCTGCAGACGGCGCACACGTGTGGGCGCAGCGTATCCCCAGACGGGAGCAGCATACGTCATCAGAGGTCTGATAAGTGTGGTGTACATGGACCTGGACACCCTCCTATTCAGTGTGCTACGCCTGTTAAGCATAGGGTAGAGTTGTTTGAGCCTCGCGTTTGCTTTGTTGGTCACGTGTTGGATGTGGTCCCCCCAGAGTAGTTTCCGGTCCAGCCAGACACCGAGGTATTTGACCTTCTCTCGGAAACGTATTGGGCGTGCGTGTAGTGTTATTTGATTGCAGTGTTGATGTTTGCGCAGTTGTTTCGGTCTTCTGGTGAACAGAACGGCTTCGCACTTGTCGACGTTTACTCTAACACGCCACTTCACCAACCAGGGCTCTGCCGTTCTGAGTGCGGTCTGTAGTCGTGAGTTAATGTTAGACGGCTTCCAATCTTGCGCTAGGATGGCAGTGTCATCCGCGTAGATTGCCATCGTCGTGTTATGTGTATCTGGGAGGTCGTTAATGTAGAGGTTAAACAGTAGGGGCCCTAGGATGCTTCCTTGGGGTACCCCTGCCTGTATACCGTGTCGTGTTGATTGTTTGCCCTGCACGTCAGTGTTGAAACTCCTGTCCGTGAGATATGAGTGTATGAGACGTACGAGCCCGTCGGGGAACCCTGCGTCGTTTAGTTTGCGTATGAGGCCGTTGTGCCATAGACGATCGAAAGCCTTCTCGATGTCCAGGAACACCGCACCAGTTGCTTTGTTCATGTTGTATCCGTGTGTGATGTATTCGACGACGCGGAGGAGTTGTTGTGTTGTCGAGTGGTGATTCCTGAAGCCGAATTGCTCCGGCCTCAGGGTGTCATTTGTGATGCAGTGCCTAGTGAGTCGTTTTAGTATTACCTTCTCAACAATCTTGCTGAGCGCGCTCAGCAGGCTGATGGGTCGGTAATTTTGTGGGAGGGAGTGGTCTTTCCCCGGCTTCCTGAACATCAGGACCTTGGCCGTCTTCCAAAAGGCGGGGAAGTGTTGGTGTTTGAGTATGGCATTCGTGATGTGCGTGAGATAGTCTATTGCTTTATCCGTGAACTCCTGGAGGACACGGTTTTGAATGCCATCGTGACCAGGGGCCTTCCTAGCAGTGGTATGCATGATGGCCCATTTCACTTCAGCTGTGCTAGCCTGGCGGATGTTGTTGCGCGCTGGTTGGGCCAGGATGCGAGTGACCTCCTGGTCTGTTGCAAGTGTGAACACTGGATCTGACGGATCCATGTTCGGTGTGAATGACGCAGCAAGTGTGAGGGCCATCAGTTCAGCTTTTTCTTCCGCAGAATATGCCGGTCCGTCAGGCCCTTGTAGTGTGGGTGTGTAGTGTTTCTCCCTGGTGAAGTGTCGGGCCATCTGCCACACGCCAGGTCGCGTGGTGTCTAGCCCTGCGAGTTTTTGGTCCCACTGTTGTGTTTTAAATGTTTGTATTTTGTCCCGGATTATTCCCTGGAGCCTGTTAATGTGCCGTTTGAAGTGCTGGCGCCTGGTACGCTGCCAATACCTCCTGAGGCGGTTCCTCATTGAGATAAGGCCCAGGATCTCCTGGGGCAGGGCAGCACTGTAATGTTGTGGTGTGCGGATTGGTATGGTGCCGGCTATTGCGTCTTGGACGGCGTTTGTAAGGGTTTCAACAGCTTCATCTATTTGGGCTGTCTCATTAATTGCGTGGGTAGGTGGGATGTGACTGTCGAGCGTTTCCTTGAACGATGTCCAATTCGCGCGCTTGTAGTCGAGCATCCTGCGTTGGTCAATGTGCTGCAGTGTTTCTTCAATGTATAGCATAACAGGTTGGTGATTTGAGGGCAGATCGTTTTCAACAGCAACGTTGAGTGTCGTTGTTATGCCCTTGATGAGGGCCATGTCTAATACGTCTGGCCTGTGTCCCCTCCGGTAGGGAATGTGCGTCGGTTCGGTCGGCGCTAGTGTAATGTAGTTTCGTCCTAGCGCGTGTTCATATAGTTTTTTGCCGTTGGAGTTTCGTATACGTGAATTCCAGTCTGGGTGTTTCGCGTTAAGATCTCCAGCGGCTATTACGCGCGGTGATATGTTGAGTATAGTGCTGATGTCGCGTGTCACTATGTTCTTAGGACTGTTGTATACTGACACCAGTGTGGTATAGGCTCCGTTGAACTTGACCCTGACGGCGGTTGCCTCTAATTTTTCAAGTTCAGGGAGCACTATGTTTGTGTGTTCAATGTCTTTGTGTACAATGATGGCTGTTCCACCAAAACCAGAGCCGTCCGGTCGGTCGGTACGATAGACGCAGTAGCCGGTAAAGTTTAGGTGGTTGTGCGGTTTGAGTTTAGTTTCGCTCAGTAGTGCGATAAGGATGCCCTTACGCTCCATGAACGCGGCAAGTTCCGCCCTTTTGTTGTTGATCCCGTCTGCATTCCAGAACAGGATCTGTGATAGTGTCTGGTTGTTTGCGAAGGGGGCCGGGTGTGGCGTATTATCCATGTAGGGATGTGAACAGTGTGGTGAGAGCTGTTTGTATGGCAGTCCAGTACTGCCCGGGTGGGGCATCCAAGAGCTGTGAGATCAGTGTGGTGACGGCCGAGAGGATCCTGAGAAGGATCTCTCTGGTCGTATGCTGGGGGAATAGTGTTTCCATTATTCCCCCTTGTGTTGTGTTTGTGTTGTGCGTGTCGGCCTGTGGCTTGTTTGTGGTGTTAGCGGCCGCTGGTGCGGGTGTTGGCGTTGTGTGTGGGCTGGCGCTTGTGTTGCTGCTGTGTGCTGCAGTCTGTGGTGCCTGTGTTGCAGGTGTGGTGATGGGTGGAGTAGTGTGTGTGCTGGTGTCACTGGCTTGCTGACTGTGTGTCTGCGTTTCCGTGTTCTGTTGTTGTTGAGTGGTTTGTTGTGGCGATCTTGTGTACCCGTTCCTGTTCCCTTGAGGTCGCCTACGCCTTCTCTGGGTTTTCGGTTCTGGGGGTCCTTGTGTGGGTGCGTCTTCCTGTGCGGTCTGCGTGGTTTCGCATGCCGTGGCCTCAGGGAGTGGGGTCGTGTTGTTTTGGGGAGGTGGTGTTGGAACCGGTGTGGTCGACGTGTTTTTTGTTGGCTGAGACGGTAGTATTGTTGTCGCAGCGGTTGTGTTTTGTGCGTGTGATGGGCGCGGAGGTTCCGCGGCCCGCACCGCTCCTCCAGGGCTCGTAGCCATGGCGAACGTTACACCGTTCCTGACAGGGTTTGGTGCGGGCCTTGGACGTGGTATGGCGCTGAGTCCTCTGGATTGTTGTATTTTACGCCTCTGCGCCTCTCTGTATACGTCGCAGCCCCTGTAGTTGGCCGCATGGCCTTGACCACAGTTGGCGCAACGGCGTGCGTTTGGTTGTGCTTGTGTACAAGCGTTGGATGCGTGTTTGCCAGCGCATCCGCGGCAACGGGGTGCCAGGCGACAGCGAAGGGCCGAATGACCGAATCGCTGGCAGTTGTTGCATTGTTGGGGGACGAGTGGTGGTTCATATAATTCTACCCTTACGTCCATCCGCAGAAGGCTTTTTATCTGCAGAAGGCCGCGGGAGGCAGCCGTATCGGCCATCTCGACCAGGTAGTGTGGTAGGCGGGTGTGTGTGCGGAAGCCCGTCATCCGGTTAGCACTTCGGCAGTCGTAACCAAGGTAGTTGAGCGCCGCTTGAACTGTTTTGTTTGGTGTGCTGGGGTCCACTCCCTTCACCACGTACTGCTGTGTCCGCTCTTCAGCCGTTCTGTACGTGTAGTGCTCGATCCCCTGTTCTTTGAGGAAGAACAGGAGATCTTTGTATTCTGTGTTAGTAGCCACGTACAGTGAGGCCCTATCCCCAGAGTATTTGGTGTGGAGCGTGCAAGGTGTGTGCCTCGCTTCGAATGTGGTGTTGAGGACGCTAAGGTCCCCATAGTTCTGTATTACGACTGGGGGAAAACCAGTCTTTTGTTGTGTGGGCGTAGCTGCGGTTTGTGTATTTGTGTTATTACTGACCGCAGGTCGGTTCGTGTTGGCTTGAGAGTTTGTGTTCCTAGCCGGAAGTGTTTGTTTCGGTGTAGGCAGCAACGCCTTTCGGCTGCCTGGCGAGTTTTGTTGCTCGCATGTACCTCTTGTGTTTCTGTGTTTGTGTGATGGGCCCTCCACCTGCCAGGGCCCGGTGTAATGTTGTTCTGTGTCCTCGTCCGCCGCCGCTGATTCCGCCACTGGAGTCAGCAGCGACAGCGGGACGGTCGTGCAGGAGTCACCAGTAGCAGGCGAGTGAAGCGTGATGTGTAGCGTGGTGCGCTTCGGTGTGTCGTTTGCGCCGCAAAGGTCGGTTATCAGCCGACGTTGGTCCAGCAGTTCCTGCGCTTGCTGCGCGATCTGCCGATCCTTGTCGGCCAATACCTCCCCCACGGCGGCAAGCGGGACGCTGGCGTCGACGGGGTCAGTCGACCCGAGCGCCTCTTTCGCTGCAGCTTTGCTGCGGGTTATGGCGGGAGAAACACCGGCGGAATCTGCCATCTTGGTGTTCTGGGAGGGACGAGAAAGGGGAACGACAATTTTGCTCTTTCTGAGAAGAAAAAGCCCTAACTGTTTTACCCTACGGAAGTGGGGGGAGTGCCCTACGGCCTAGCGTGCGCCGTTAGTGCAGTGGCGCGGCACCTAAAGGAGGTGCGGAAGAAGAGAATCGGCCTACAGTACGCGGGGTGATCCGACGTGAACGGGCCCCTGGCACTGATTAACCCTACAAAGAACGAGATAGCCTCGCTGTGGAGTTTGTAACAAACGTTACGGGGTTGCTGTGAGTCTAGGACTCTTCACGACAATTCTGCTTTCCGCAACTACGCGGTTTCTCGACGAAAGGGAGCAAGCTCAACCCTCCGCCGATCCACCGGGCGCTACTGTCGCGCTTCGGAAGAACACTCTCTGTAGAGCAGAGCGGTCAGCGAGGCTTAAGCCCCAATAGCTACCGATGCACCGGCCATCACCGGCTGAGAGCTCCTTCCGCCACGACGGCCAGAGCGCGTCTGGCCGGCGCCCAGAACAAGGACAAACTGTAAAAACCAACTCCAAGTACTGGAACACAGGAAAGGAGAACATGTAAACCTAGACATAAGACAACAAGAAACATTGTAGCAACCAGCTCCAAGTACTGGAAATCAGGAAAGGAGAACCTGTACACCTAGATGTAAGATTAACTATAAGATAGATAATACCACATAAGATTAACTATAAGATAGACGATACCACAGAATAACAACACAGAGAAAATAAATGTATATATACTATAAGGAACACTCACTAAGTTAATCTCTTACTTATTTTATTATCCCCAATCTTACTGATAATTTATTTAAGCTGTGATATTCACAGAAAATTAATGTAAAGCTAAGATACTCAATATAAAATAGTAGCATATTATCAAAAATATGTAAAAATGGAAATAAATATAATAAAAATTGTAACCCCTGGCTGATAAAGGGCAATCAGATAAGCCCTAAAACAGCCCGCCTTCTCCCCTCAGGAGGAGGAATGAAACGTAAAAAAAAAAAAAAAAAAAAAAAAAAAAAAAAAAAAAAAAAAAAAAAAAACCGGCGCCGGCACGCACTCCGCTGCTCGACTCGCTGCGGCTCGCACCGTTTGGGGCGTTGTGCTTTTCTTTCTCGCTTCTTTCGAAACTAGCCCATCGCCATGTCCGGACGCGGAAAGGGAGGCAAAGTCAAGGGCAAGTCAAAGTCCCGCTCAAGCAGGGCTGGGCTCCAGTTCCCGGTCGGCAGAATCCACCGCCTCCTGCGCAAGGGAAACTACGCCGAGCGCGTCGGCGCCGGGGCGCCCGTCTACCTCGCCGCCGTCATGGAGTACCTCGCGGCTGAGGTGCTCGAGCTGGCCGGAAACGCGGCCCGCGACAACAAGAAGACGCGCATCATCCCGCGCCACCTGCAGCTCGCCATACGCAACGACGAGGAGCTCAACAAGCTCTTGTCGGGCGTCACCATCGCACAGGGAGGTGTCCTGCCCAACATCCAGGCCGTCCTGCTGCCAAAGAAGACCGAGAAGAAGGCCTAAAAGAGAGACAGCGCAATCGGCAACCGCCGCGTGCTCCCTTGGCACGCAGCGCGCCATTTGCCGCCTCGGCTCAAAAAACAAAACACAATCGGCCCTTTTCAGGGCCACCACACAAACCTACGTCCAAAGCAGAATTCCAGTCGTTCGTCGCACCACTTTTCTCTCTCTCTCTTTCTGTGTACGGTTTTTTCCTTCTTACACACACAGGCGCCGCCATCTTGTACACACGTACTTGGCCACCTCCTCCACTCAACTCCACGCACGCACAGTCTCGCGACCATTAACCAGCACACGTGGCGCACAACAACACACCTCAAAAATAATAACCCCTCGGCACTCAGCCGCGCCGCAACACACAGCCCATCCACCGACAAGAAGCATACAAGCAAAGAGGGAGGGGAAGGAAGGAAGGAAGGAGCTCACACAACGCAAGGGCACGCTTCCTTCCTTCCCTCCCAACCGCACCGCACACCACGTCAAAAAAAAAAACTCCAAACAAAACTAAAAGGCCAAGTAGACTAAAAAGGAAAAGAGAAAAACCAGCAACACAGACTCTTTCGCACTTTTCAACTTCCGAACACTGTGGTGGCCCTGAAAAGGGCCGTTTTTCAATCTATCTCTCTTTCCTTCCTTCGGTCTCACACCGCCTAACCGCCGAAACCGTACAGGGTGCGCCCCTGCCTCTTCAGGGCGTACACCACGTCCATGGCCGTCACAGTCTTGCGCTTGGCGTGCTCAGTGTACGTCACCGCGTCGCGGATCACGTTCTCCAGGAACACCTTCAGCACTCCGCGCGTCTCCTCGTAGATCAGACCAGAGATGCGCTTCACGCCGCCCCTGCGCGCCAGGCGGCGGATCGCGGGCTTCGTGATGCCCTGGATGTTGTCGCGCAACACCTTGCGGTGCCGCTTGGCGCCACCCTTGCCGAGCCCCTTTCCTCCCTTGCCGCGGCCTGTCATTCTTCTTCTTCAAGCGTCTCAACCACAATAATATAAAAAACAGAAAGCAAGGCAAGCTCCTCACCCGGCGCTAGCGAGTCGGCTACGGTTGTGGCGCCCAGCGCGCGCGCCGCCCCCCTATATAGACTCTGGGGCCCCGCGGCCCGCCCTCCCCTCCCCCCACCACCGCGCACCGAGGGCATATAAGCGCAGCACCCGGGGCGCGCGGGCCCGTTGTCAAGGCAGCACCGGACGCCGTCGCGCACGCATATCCTCCACGCCGCATCCGCATCCGCAGTAGCCATGGCCCGGACAAAGCAAACGGCCCGCAAGTCCACCGGCGGAAAGGCGCCGCGCAAACAGCTCGCCACCAAGGCGGCGAGGAAGAGCGCGCCCGCCACCGGCGGCGTCAAGAAGCCCCACCGCTACAGGCCGGGCACCGTCGCCCTGCGAGAAATCAGGCGCTACCAGAAGAGCACAGAGCTGCTCATCCGCAAGCTGCCATTCCAGCGCCTAGTGCGCGAGATCGCCCAGGACTTCAAGACCGACCTGCGCTTCCAGAGCTCCGCAGTCATGGCCCTGCAGGAGGCCAGCGAGGCCTACCTCGTCGGCCTCTTCGAAGACACCAACCTGTGCGCAATCCACGCCAAGCGAGTCACCATCATGCCCAAGGACATCCAGCTCGCGCGCCGCATCCGCGGCGAGCGCGCCTAAACCCGCACACCGCCAAACAAACAAAACGGCCCTTTTCAGGGCCACTAACGTCTCTCCGTCGCGAGCAAAACTTTGTCGGTCGCAACGACTAGTTCCCCACTCACTCTCCAGTCCAGTCGTCCCACCCCCGGCCCGGCCCGGCGCCGCCGTTTCCAAAAAAAAAAAAAAAAAAAAGCACCGCACCGGCCGAGCCAAGTCGCAAGCGTCAATAGCGCCACGGCACAAAACGTGACGCCCGGAAAGCAAAGCCAAAAAAGACTATTCCAAAACCACCACCAAGACAAACAAACAAACGCGGCGCAAAATAAATAGGTAAAAATAATAAAAGTAAAAATACACTTTATGTAACACCGACCGCGGCGCCGCCGCCCACGCCCGCCAACGACCCCACAATCCAACCACCGCGGCACGCAAACACCATCCACACATGAAACAAACAAACAAACGCCAGCAAGCAAGACAGACAGACAAGGCAACCGACCGACCACGACACGACAATCAACACCTTCCCGACGTGCTTTGATGGCCCTGAGAAGGGCCGTTTTTGTTTTTGTCCGGGACCGCGCGACAGCCTCTGGTTGCGCGCCGGCCACCAGGCGACGGTGTCAACCGCCAACCCTTCCCTGCCCTTTTTACTTCTTCTTCTTGGGCGAAGCCTTCGCCTTAGACGGCGTCGCCGTCGCCTTCTTCGGGCGCGGCGCCTTCGGCTTCTTCGTCGGAACCTTGGCGGCCTTCTTCGCCTTCGACGGCGACTTGGCCTTGGCCGGCTTGGCCGCAGCCGCCTTCTTCGCACCCGCGGGAGCGGCCGACGCCGCAGACGCCTTCTTGGCGGCGCCCGCCTTCCGACCGGTCGCCGCCTTCACGCCGCCAGCCTTCTTTGCGCCGGCCGCACGGGCCCCCTTCTTCTCCTTGCTGGCCGGAGCGGCGCGCTTCTTCTTCGCACCACCGCCGCCACCACGAGCCTTGCCGCCCTCGGCCGCCCCGCCGCCGGCGCCGGCAAGCTTGAAAGAGCCCGACGCGCCCTTCCCCTTCGTCTGCACCAGCTCGCCAGCCACGACGGCCGACTTGAGGTACTTCTTGATAAAGGGCGCCAGCTTCTCCGCGTCCAGCTTGTAGTGCGCGGCAATGTACTTCTTGATCGCCTGCAGCGACGACCCGCCGCGCTCCTTCAGACTCTTGATGGCGGCCGTCACCATCTCAGAGGTGCGCGGGTGCGCAGGCTTGGCGCGCGGCTTCTTCGCAGACGACGCAGACTTGGCCTTCTTCGTAGTGCCGGTGGCGGCGGGTGCCGCGGCAGTCTCGTTCGTAGCCGCCTGGTCTGCCATCTTTTGCCTGTTCTCTTTTCTTTTTTCCCCTTGGTTTCGCTTCCTTCTCTCCTTCGACGACGCACAACAGCGAGGGGCGCGCAGCAGAGAATAGCCGCGCACGCGCCTGGCCCAGCCAGTGTCGCGGGCGGGCGCGGACGGCCGAGAGAGCGGCCGCCACTCGGCGCGCCGCCGCGCCGCCGCGCCGCGCCTCCCGCGCTTGCTACCGCCCAACGTCCGACAGCCTGCGCGGAGCAGCCCCCAACCTGCGCCGCAACCACCCGCGCCATTCAAACCACCGAGGATGGGGCTACACACACCGACACCACGGTCGCCAACCAGTCGCCGCGGCGGCGCCGCAAACCACGGCCAAACTGCAGCCACCGCGCGCCACAGCCTGGGTCGGCCCGCCGAGAATCGCCGCCCCCGCCCAAATGCCGCCCCCACAGCCCCAGCCGACGACCCGCCACAATGGCCAAACCTTCGTCAAAACTCCCACACCGTCGCCGCGGCAGCCCGGCCACCGCGGCCGGCGCCACAGCCACACGAGCCGAGTCGTGCGGCGATGACGGCCGTGCACAAACGCACCTCCGCCGCCCCATCGCCTTCCGCCGTTTTCCCGATCGGCCCGCAGCCGTCGGGCCACGGCCGCGGGCCGTCCTCCTCCTCTCGCCTCGCCCGCCAACACCCACAGCCCTTCCAACACATTTTTCTTTTTCTTTTTTCTTTTTTTTTTTTCTACTTTTTTACGATCGCCGCCTGCGCAACATGGCACCGGCCGACGGAGCGCCAACCCCCCCGCCACAGGCGAAAACAAAACAACGATAAACAAACAAACAAAATAAATTACCAGCCAGCCCCAACTACAGACACACCGAATCTGCCCTCACAGCCGACCTTACACGCCTCAACGTCAAAACAAAGGTGGTTTCTTTCTTTCAACGGTTACCTTACCTTACGTTACGTCAGGTTAGGCTAAGAAGGCGTCAGGGTTAGGTTAAGCGTTGACGTGACGTCACGTCTTAACGTAGGCGTTAAGCTAAGGTTGCGGTCACGTACGTTAGGTTAAGGCGACTTGGGGGTTGGCCTAAGGGCTTAGGTTAGGTTACGTTAGTTTAGGTGGCTGCGTTAACGGCTTAAAGAAGTTTAGGAGGTTAAGGCGTCGAGGCGGCCGCACCCCCTTAGCTGCTGCGGCTCGGCCACGCCACGCCACGCCACGCCACGCTTTGGGGTTTCATAAGGTCGCGCGGCGGGTCGTCGGCACGCCGCAAAGGACAAAACTGCAAGACGACGTCGAAAAACAAACAACAGGTAAAAAATAAATAAGTAAAAATAAACGACGCCGACAGGCGGGGATCAGCAGAACGAGCAGATTCCGGAGAGCGAACGAGACACACACGCACGCACGCACGCACGCACGCACGCACACACACACACACACACACAAACCCCCCCGAGCCGAGAGAGCACAGAGCACCACCACGTGTCGGCCTCCGCTCACCCGACTCGGCTGGGCTGGGCTGGCGGCCGGGCCGGATGCACGTACACGTACGGCTACAGCCACTACCCGTACACAGCCGCTCTTCACGCAACACCAGCCAAATGGCGCGCCCGCGGCTCGTCGCGGTCGCCGTCGCGGTCGCAACGCCACGCCGGCACACTTTCGGCACCACCGTTTTCGCGCGCACCGCAAACAAAAACGCAGCCGACACACACAGAAAAAAAAAAAAAAACAACACAGAGCGCGAGAGACGGGCGGCGGCGCACCTTTCGCCAGCCGGCAGGCAATCGACTCGCCCAGTACGACAAACGTGCACGCCACCCCACCCACCAACCAACCAGTCGTCGTCGTCGTCGTCGTCGTCGTCCCGAAATCAAACAAACTCTCAAAAGCACAGCCCCTGCTGCCAACGGACGCAGGCGCCACGCAGCTCCCTTCCCGCCACACTCGATTCGCAGCGCAACTCACCCGGCACACCGTCAAACGACGGGCTGGGCTCGCCGCATCGCCGCAACCTACACACCTTCCCCGCCACGACGCACAGCCCCACCAGACGCCCGTGCCGCAACGACACTACTGCACTACCACTACCGCACTACTCCTCTCGCCCTTGCCATACACGACACAACACGCCAAAAAATGAAAATCCAAATACAAACAAAAACACCGCCCCCACGACCCAAACACATGCACGGCGCGCCAACACACGCGAGGCAAGGCACGCAGCAAACGGCGTCCCCTCCGCGTCGCGCCATCAACCTACACACACAAGGCAACACCAACAACAAACAGCCAGCCAGCCCCACTCTCACGCCGCAAAAACAGAAAACACACCGAAACCGCCAAACGCCGCACATTCGCGCTTCGCACTCACCACACACCTCTCGGCATCCGTTTCGCACACAACGACGCGACGCACAATACATCATCACGGGCTACGCACGCACACCGCGACCCACTTTTTTACGACGCCCTCGGCAGAGCACACGTGCCCACGCCCACACACAGTCGACACAACGACGCAGCGCGCAGCAGACGCGGCCGCAACACGTACCTCCCCGACGACGCGCCAACACCGCCAGCCACTGCTCACTCGCCCAAGCAACCCGTGCACACAACTGCCACACGCGTCCACCACGCCGCCGCCAACCACCCGCCCGCCAGGGGGCGCTCACGTCCGCGACAACAGCGCGGCACCGCCGGACCGGGCCGAACCGAGCCGAGCCGCCGCCTCCTCTCCACTCGGCACGCCACGTCCTGCTTGCAAAACACATGGCTCGTCCCTCTGTACACACAACGCGCCTGCCTGCGGTCGCCGCCGGCATCTATCTACCTGCGCATCGGAGCCAGGCCGGCAAGCCCACACTTAAATAATGCACTTCACCAGCCAAACAAACCCACTCTTCCTTTCTTTGCACAGCGCATGCAACAGCAGCCCCAGGAGCCGGGCCCGCCGCCAGCGTCTCCTCCTCCTCTGGGCACAGCCAGCCAGCCGTTCCCACCGCCCCGCCCCTGCTCTGCAGAACAAGAAAAAACGAAAAAGTACCAACACACGCACCCAAAGCGTAAGCCAGACAAGACCAGCCTCTCCAAGGCCACACACACGCAAAAAAACAAAAAAACAAAAACACTACAACAAAATAAAATAAAATGAAAAAGAAAAAGCAAGCTGTCGCCTCGCCCCCGCCCGTCCCCCCCACCACATTCGCCCCCTCCGCTTGTTTTCCTTTCTACAATTTCCCTCTTTTCCACCCAATATCCCGCCGCGGTTTACGGGCACCGGCCGATTTTGCGCCCGCCCACATGTGTGCCTACTCCCCACCACCATTCCCTCCGCAGCCCGCAGCCCGCTTTTCCCCCCCCTCCCTGCCCACACCACACCACACCGACGGTGCTGACGTCGACACGCACCCAAGACAGGGGCCACGACCGTCTTTTTTCCTGGGCCCATCCCCGCACCGCACCTCCTTCCAATCATCAACGCTGTGGCGCCTGTGTCCGCGCGAGACGCGTGCGCGCCGCCTCTCTCAACATCCGTCCGCCGTCCGGCCCGTTTTTCGGCCCCCAGGCCATCCGTCAACCACCACTGCCACTGCCACTGCCACTGCCCCTGCCCCTGCCCGCCCCGCACCACACCACACACCGCTGCTTGCCCCGGCCGTTGCCACCAAAGGCGCCAACCGCAGCCCGCGCGCGCCAGAAAGAGATGGCAAAACTACAGGGACCCAGCCGACCGACGAAAATCAGAGCAATTGGCCGGGAGGATCAAAAAGAGAGCTCCGAAAACCACCGTAGCGAGGCGTGGGAGGAAACGTTACGAGAAGCAGGAAGGGACCAGGAAAAATTCTGGAAATTTCTTAAAACTCGTAAACTAGACACGAAACATCTACATCTACATGGGGAAGGAACGACCCCACAGACCGAGCTGAAGCACTGGCGGATTCACTAGAAAGGCAATTCCAAGCACCAGAAGCGGTAGATGACGAAACTGATGACCACCAGGAAATGGTACTCAGAAGGGTAAAACCGCATCCTGAGTGCCCCGATCAGAACATCTTTCACAATCCAATAAACGCAGAAACCCCGTATCTTATCACATCACAAACATACACACATCCTAAGAAGGCATCAGGCCCAGATTCCATCAAACCGCAACTACTACATCACCTACCTCCAGCAACTATCAATTATCTATCTAACATCAATATATAATGCTTGCTTCAGACTAAACTACTTGGAAACAGGCCCGAGTCATCACATTACCAAAGCCAAACAAGGACTTATTATTTCCGCAAAACTATAGGCCAACTTCCTTGGAAAGGTCCTCGGAAAGCTCATTCAAACTGAACTGAAGAAATTCAATTCTTAAAGGATAACAACATAATCATCCCACAACAATTCCGATTCCGCGAAGAACACAGCACCACCCACCAGGTGACCAGACTAGTCGAGCACATATGTCAGGCCAGAAACATTAGACACAGTACTGGAGCAGTCCTGCTTGACATTGGAAAAGCATTCGGATAACGCCTTATCTACAAGCTCCACCAGTACAACTGCCCCATCCACATTATTGCTTCTTTTCTCCGCAACAGAGCATTCTATGTCCATGTACCAGGAGCGGCAAGTAACACTAGATCCATAGAGGCTGGAGTCCCGCAAGGCTCAGTGCTGGGGCCCATTCTCTACTCAATATACACAAACAAACAGCTGGGAGGACACTTGTCACTATTTGCAGACGACACTGCAGTCTACCGCAGCAGTTCTAACCTGCAATATAGAGTCACAAAAATAGAGCAACACCTACAATCCATCCAGAAATGGGCTAACCAATGGAAACAAAAAACAATAAACGCGGAGAAAACCCAAGCAATACAATACGATTCACATTCAAAAAGAATACCTCCTAACCTGCATATACGCCTCAGAAATAACAATCTTCCATGGTCAGGCACAATAAAGTATCTAGGCATCAAGCTGGACAAGAGGTTGACATTTAGAGACCATGTTACACACGTTTGTAACAAGGCTGCAGCAGCAATATTCAGACTGTACCCAATCATCAAAGGAAACAGAATAAATATGCGCGCCAAAAAGAAAATCTTCAAAACCGTCATAGGAACCAGCCATCACTTACGGCTCTGAAAATCTGGTCAATGGCCGCAGACACCAAACATAACAAGAGTAAAAAAGGGTGCAGAACAAATACTTCAGAATTACTACTGCTGATGCCGGCCGGTACCAGACAAACCGAGACATATACACAAACCATAACATACTCAATCAAAATCCCGGAAATCATCCAAAGAAAAATCCATAAAGTGTTTTTTTTTTTTTTTTTTTTTTTTTTTCCACCAAACCACGGATTCGAACCACCCACTCATCAGAAATCTGGGACAAAATCCACCCGACCCAAGAACGACATTTCCCATCACGACAAAACACCACAAACTACAACATACCATGATAAACAAAAATAAAATACAAACACCATAACACTCACTCAAACAACAAACATCTACACACACCCAAGAGACCCATCATTTTGTTACCCAACATAATCAGACAGAAGGCAGGGATCAAGGACAGATCCGGTCCTTCGAGTACAGGGGGTAAAAAATACCCATCAGACCAGCGCTCTCTCTCTCTCTCTCCTCCTCGCTTCTCCGTGCCGACGCTGCCCCGCACACGCGTTCGGCCGACACCACACGACAGGTCTTTGGGGCCCCGCCACTGCGCGCACGCACGCCTCCTCCTCTTCCTTAGTTCTTTTTCGCTTTTCTTTTCTCCCCCGCCCCCCGCTCTCACCGCCACATCATCCCGCAACCCTTGGGGGATGTTTCCCAACATCAACGCGCCCCAATTCCACTCTCTGCCCGTGCCGCACTCTCCACTTTGCTTCTCCCCGTCCCCTACACACACGACTACCGAAACCCCGGTTGACACACCTTCTCGTAGGACAGGGGTGCGTGCGTGCGTGCGTGCGTTGTCTTGACGGTGACAGCAACAGCAACGGATCCGTCCATCCCATTCCCCCCCACTCGGTAAAGAACCATGTTCAACCCACACTACACAACAAGGGGGGCACACACGAACGCGAAAGAAAGGGCAGGGCAGGGGCAACTATCTCGTACACATTCTTCCTCAGAACCCACGTATCGCATCAACGAACGGCAGGCCAATTGCGGACTCAGCCGTGTCAGGCAAATCCAACCCAACCAACACCTCCCACGGAAAACCCTGACACTGATCCAGCAGTACGTCCACATACATCGCCACACCAAATACGGGTGACGAGTGAGCAACAAATGGAACAATACACAACAAGGGCTGACCTAATAAAAACTGCACGTCACGTCATACCTTCCAGACAGACGCAGTTCCGACGGGACGGCGGAACCGTATACGTACCTTTCAGCCACAACAACCGACCGACTGGACACGCCCGCGTCTCCAGCCAGCCAACCACCAGGGCCACACAGCCCGCAAGTTTCAGCGTCAACACTTCTTAACGTACGTTGCAAACTTTTCAAAACATTGCCACACACACACACACACACACACACACACACACACCACGAAAAGCGTCAACCTCTCTCACACTGGATACACTCAACACTTTTTGTCGGCGGAGCTTGAGGCCAACGGTTGACACACCCCCACCGGCCACACAGGTTTCCCTTTGAAAATTGCAGTGACGGAGGAGACGCGGCATTACGAGAGGGTTGTTTCCGAGAGCGCGAGCTGGACGGAGCTGCGGCGCCGCCGCCGCCGCCGAGGGGTAATGAACGCACGCGATGCCGCATGACAGCCCATCACCCAAAGTTTCACCCACAACTGCACAGGTCGCACCCCCTTTTCGCGCCATACTAGTGTCGATCGTCAATTACAGCTGACGGTGTTCGCATTTGCCACTTGACGGGGGGGAAAAGAAAACAAACATCTGACACGCCATGTGTTTCTCTCTCTCTGTTACATCTAGGTCATTCGGCAGCCACTGTAAAAAAAAAAAAAAATATTTTTACGACATGGTTGGGTAAGTGATTTAAAGACAACAATTGTGGGTCACACACCATAGACCATTTCGATAGTGTTCTTGTTCTTCTCTTTTTCCTTTTTTTATCGCTCAATTGAAATAAAACCTGGGGATGATGCAATGCTGCGATATGGCACAACCGTCGTCCATTGTACACAACTCGGGAACAAAAAGAAACCAATTCAGGGAACGTTCGTTCCTTCACAACGTTTCTTTCAACGCACTTGGTCTTTACCATCCTGTATTCAACACACATTTCCTTTCATCAAACTAGGGCATTTCCATAACAGTATTTGCAATACTGCTTCTTCGACGTCATTTCACCATCTTAACTAGAGACAAACAAACAACAAAATAGGAAAACAGCCTTGAGAACCCCGTCCACCAAATTTCAGTTAGCACGGCATCCAAGATTCTTTTCCGGGGAGTGCAGTGCAGCTGACGCTGCTCAGACCATATACCGTCGCCAGTCTCACTCAACTCTTGCGCATTCCATTCTACGCTACGTGACTATGCAAAAATGAATGAATCAAACCCGCCCAGAGAGCGTCTTGTGCGAGGGGACACACGATATAGAGAACAGGGGACACCACCACAGTTGGAGAGAACGTTTCCACCACGGCAGCCGCGCCGTTACGCGCTTTTTTTTTTTTTTTTTTTTTTTTCCTCCCCCCCACTGCACACCTCCGACACCACGGGAACGTTCACCGTCCCGTTGCCCTACACTGGCGTTTCTTTTCAACCCCCCACCCTATTCCTCGCTCCCCGGACATT
Source organism: Schistocerca gregaria (assembly GCF_023897955.1). NCBI lineage: Eukaryota > Metazoa > Arthropoda > Insecta > Orthoptera > Acrididae > Schistocerca > Schistocerca gregaria. Next base: position 17,870 of record NW_026062564.1, on the reverse strand, counting down.
CGACCGATCACAAAGTGCAACCTCTCGTTACCGTCGGGTGCCCCTCTTCATCCCCGGGGCGCCAACAACAAAACAAAAACACCACCGACGCCGTCGTCTCGCGTCACCTCACTCAACTGAGCGGAAAATACACGTACATCCAGAATGACGACACCGCCTCCACAAACAAAAACCAGACGTCAGACGTCAGGTCGAAAGAGGGCACCGTACGTCGTGGCGCGTGGTCTCCTAACTCACCTCGCGCGTACAAATACAATGCAATGCGTGTCTCCTCACGTTCACACACACCTCCACGCTCCACTTTTACGTCGCCCAACCAACCAACTAACTTAACCCACCCGCTCGGCGTAGAAGCAGCTGTAGGCGGCAACGTGTTTCTCACCCTCGCCACCAACGGTGTGACATCCGACAATCGCGGTTTGCTTTCCGTTCCACACCTCCGGCCATACCATACAAAGGGGACAAAAAAAAAAAAAAAAATATATATCAAACAAGCCAACTCCAGCGATCCGCCCCCCTAACACCAACACGTCTCGAAACACCCACGCCCACGACCCGGCTGTGGCTAAAGTGCGTATCCCAACGTCACACCAAAACCAAAGGCGCCGGCGCCGGCGCCGCACCACAAGCTACAGCTACAGCTGTGCCGCCGTCCACCCGCTCACAACAACAACAATTCCGCCCTTCCCGCAAAGGCATTTTGGTGGCCCTGAAAAGGGCCGTTTTTTTCTTTTCTTCGCCGCGCCGCGGACGAGCCTCCTATTTCCAAGAGCCACCTCCTTACTTGGAGCTCGTGTACTTGGTCACCGCCTTCGTGCCCTCGCTCACCGCGTGCTTGGCCAGCTCGCCAGGCAGCAAGAGCCGCACAGCGGTCTGGATCTCGCGGGACGTGATGGTCGAGCGCTTGTTGTAGTGCGCCAGGCGAGAAGCCTCGGCCGCAATGCGCTCGAAAATGTCGTTCACGAAGCTGTTCATGATGCTCATCGCCTTCGAAGAGATGCCCGTGTCAGGGTGCACCTGCTTCAGCACCTTGTAGATGTAGATGGCATAGCTCTCCTTCCTCTTGCGCTTCTTCTTCTTGTCGCCCTTCGAAATGTTCTTCTGCGCCTTGCCAGCCTTCTTGGCGGCTTTCCCGCTAGTCTTGGGCGGCATCACGAACAAACAGGCAGGCAGGCACGCGCAGTCAGTCAGTCAGTCAGGCGCTCCGCTCCAGTCAGCGTCTCCCCACACAGTGGCACCCGCCGGACATGAGATGGCTGGGTTTGCACCCATGCTAGTTCTGGAGAGCCAGCGTTCTTTCAACGCTCTGTCTCACGAAATGATCCTGTGGGTTCGTATGTGGCTTGTGTGCAGTAATGGCTTGGGGATTTTCCCCCCGGGTGGATGGCGTTAGTGATGATGATGTTGATAGAAGTGGAGATGAGTATCCTGTTTCATGAGGATGAGAAGATGGTTACCGCCTGTAGTGGCGATGGAGTGTGTTGATAGGAGCTCTGAGTTGAGGGTGAGGGTTCTGTCCCAGTGTATTGATGAGCTGGTACGGTGATGAATGAGATGATTCGTAGAATGTTTGTGATTTTTGTTTGATTATGTGATAGAAAGAGGGTTGCCCTAGCATTGCCCTGATTTCCTCATTGCTAGTCAGTCTTGGTACGTCTGCAATAATTCTTAGGGTTTTATTTTGGACGACCTCCAATTGGGCTAGATTAGTGTCTGCTGCCATGCTCCACACTTCAGAGCCGTAGAGGATGACAGGCAGGACTATTGTTTTCCAGATTCTGAGCTTTGCTGATATGGACAATCCCATTCCCTTTAATAATGGGTATAGTTGGTAGAGCCGGGCGGAGCCTTTGTTCCTAGCCTCTCTTATGTGATGCTTGAATGTTAGGTTTTTGTCCAATTTTAGTCCTAAGTATGTGATTTCATTTTTCCATGGGAGTATTTGTTCATTGTAAGTGATGTTTATTATGGGTTTCTTGATTTTATGAGAAAATAGGATTGTTTGACATTTGTCAGCATTTATTTTTATTTTCCAGATGTTGCACCAGTTTGCAACTTTGTTGAGATGTCGTTGTAGGCTGTAGGCTAGGTAATTAATGTTTCTGCCACTGAGATAGAGTGCTGTGTCATCAGCATATAAGGCTATGTTGCCACCCGGCTCTTTCGGGATGTCATTTGTATACAGAAGATATAGGAGGGGGCCAAGCACAGATCCCTGTGGGACACCTGCTTCTATGAGTTTCATGCCACTTTTTGCCTTTTCTATGTATGAGTAAAATTTCCTGTCAGAGAGGAAAGACTGAATGATTTTCAGCAGGTGGAGAGGGCAGTTGAGTTTGGAGATCTTATATAGCAAGCCGTCATGCCAAACACGATCAAAAGCCTTTTCAATATCCAAGAAAATAGCTGCGGTGCTGTTGCCCTGGCTCTTCTCCGTGCAGACATGCTCCACCAGGCGAATGGCTTGCTGTACAGTGCTATGTCCAGCACGAAAACCAAATTGTTCAGGGATGATGATGTTGTTTATGGATAGAAACTGGAGTAGGGAGTTTTGTATAAGAATTTCGAGAAACTACTCTGGGGGGACCACATCCAACACGTGACCAACAAAGCAAACGCGAGGCTCAAACAACTCTACCCTATGCTTAACAGGCGTAGCACACTGAATAGGAGGGTGTCCAGGTCCATGTACACCACACTTATCAGACCTCTGATGACGTATGCTGCTCCCGTCTGGGGATACGCTGCGCCCACACGTGTGCGCCGTCTGCAGCTCATACAGAACAAAGTACTCAGAATCATAAGCAACGCTCCGCGCTACACGCGCACCGCGGACCTTCACCGGGAATATCGGCTAGATACTATCTTGCAGGTATTCCAAAAACTCTCCACACGACTATACAGAAACACGAGACAGTCGCGTAACCCGTTTATTCTTTCTCTGGGTAACTACGACCACAACCATAGATGGAAACATAATAGACCAAAGACACTATTAGCACGAAACTAAACATCTATGGTCCATAGCACGCTAACATGACAGTACTGGCGAGCCCCTGCAACTCAGCTACTACTGGCAACCCCAGATGATTAACCCGCCGAAATACCGGCAACTGCAGGGAAACCGTACTGCACACAGCACGCAAACCAGCCACACACACCCCCCACACTGTGAGCTGATCTACGACCGATCGCCCACTAATATATGATGACAATGTCATGTTTCAGGGACGCAGCAGCAGCAGATCCTGGAACGAACGCCAGCAACGACAACGGTAACGATGCACGATACCTCGCACTAACATAACCACACCTTGCATGCGCTGTCGCAGCTAGTAATCCGCTACTGCCCTTACTACCCGTCCTACTATCGCAGAGGTTTTTTTCCCTTGGCGCTTGCCTTGGCACTTTTTTCCCTCTGCCCTTAAAAACCGCTACCCTTCAATCGCTTTCGACCACTTCTATCTCCTGATGGACCATGTAAATGAGTAATCTTACCCAGACGCATGGATAACATCACAGCCTGCATCCTGTGACTCTTGATTCTAAAAACTAACATGTTATACGGAGGTGACAGTAGAACTTTTGGTTTGGTCACCACGTTGGTGCGGGCGTGGAGGGGCCCCATCCTTTTTTAAAAAAAAAAAGCGCGGGCCCGTTGTCAAGGCAGCACCGGACGCCGTCGCGCACGCATATCCTCCACGCCGCATCCGCATCCGCAGTAGCCATGGCCCGGACAAAGCAAACGGCCCGCAAGTCCACCGGCGGAAAGGCGCCGCGCAAACAGCTCGCCACCAAGGCGGCGAGGAAGAGCGCGCCCGCCACCGGCGGCGTCAAGAAGCCCCACCGCTACAGGCCGGGCACCGTCGCCCTGCGAGAAATCAGGCGCTACCAGAAGAGCACAGAGCTGCTCATCCGCAAGCTGCCATTCCAGCGCCTAGTGCGCGAGATCGCCCAGGACTTCAAGACCGACCTGCGCTTCCAGAGCTCCGCAGTCATGGCCCTGCAGGAGGCCAGCGAGGCCTACCTCGTCGGCCTCTTCGAAGACACCAACCTGTGCGCAATCCACGCCAAGCGAGTCACCATCATGCCCAAGGACATCCAGCTCGCGCGCCGCATCCGCGGCGAGCGCGCCTAAACCCGCACACCGCCAAACAAACAAAACGGCCCTTTTCAGGGCCACTAACGTCTCTCCGTCGCGAGCAAAACTTTGTCGGTCGCAACGACTAGTTCCCCACTCACTCTCCAGTCCAGTCGTCCCACCCCCGGCCCGGCCCGGCGCCGCCGTTTCCAAAAAAAAAAAAAAAAAAAAGCACCGCACCGGCCGAGCCAAGTCGCAAGCGTCAATAGCGCCACGGCACAAAACGTGACGCCCGGAAAGCAAAGCCAAAAAAGACTATTCCAAAACCACCACCAAGACAAACAAACAAACGCGGCGCAAAATAAATAGGTAAAAATAATAAAAGTAAAAATACACTTTATGTAACACCGACCGCGGCGCCGCCGCCCACGCCCGCCAACGACCCCACAATCCAACCACCGCGGCACGCAAACACCATCCACACATGAAACAAACAAACAAACGCCAGCAAGCAAGACAGACAGACAAGGCAACCGACCGACCACGACACGACAATCAACACCTTCCCGACGTGCTTTGATGGCCCTGAGAAGGGCCGTTTTTGTTTTTGTCCGGGACCGCGCGACAGCCTCTGGTTGCGCGCCGGCCACCAGGCGACGGTGTCAACCGCCAACCCTTCCCTGCCCTTTTTACTTCTTCTTCTTGGGCGAAGCCTTCGCCTTAGACGGCGTCGCCGTCGCCTTCTTCGGGCGCGGCGCCTTCGGCTTCTTCGTCGGAACCTTGGCGGCCTTCTTCGCCTTCGACGGCGACTTGGCCTTGGCCGGCTTGGCCGCAGCCGCCTTCTTCGCACCCGCGGGAGCGGCCGACGCCGCAGACGCCTTCTTGGCGGCGCCCGCCTTCCGACCGGTCGCCGCCTTCACGCCGCCAGCCTTCTTTGCGCCGGCCGCACGGGCCCCCTTCTTCTCCTTGCTGGCCGGAGCGGCGCGCTTCTTCTTCGCACCACCGCCGCCACCACGAGCCTTGCCGCCCTCGGCCGCCCCGCCGCCGGCGCCGGCAAGCTTGAAAGAGCCCGACGCGCCCTTCCCCTTCGTCTGCACCAGCTCGCCAGCCACGACGGCCGACTTGAGGTACTTCTTGATAAAGGGCGCCAGCTTCTCCGCGTCCAGCTTGTAGTGCGCGGCAATGTACTTCTTGATCGCCTGCAGCGACGACCCGCCGCGCTCCTTCAGACTCTTGATGGCGGCCGTCACCATCTCAGAGGTGCGCGGGTGCGCAGGCTTGGCGCGCGGCTTCTTCGCAGACGACGCAGACTTGGCCTTCTTCGTAGTGCCGGTGGCGGCGGGTGCCGCGGCAGTCTCGTTCGTAGCCGCCTGGTCTGCCATCTTTTGCCTGTTCTCTTTTCTTTTTTCCCCTTGGTTTCGCTTCCTTCTCTCCTTCGACGACGCACAACAGCGAGGGGCGCGCAGCAGAGAATAGCCGCGCACGCGCCTGGCCCAGCCAGTGTCGCGGGCGGGCGCGGACGGCCGAGAGAGCGGCCGCCACTCGGCGCGCCGCCGCGCCGCCGCGCCGCGCCTCCCGCGCTTGCTACCGCCCAACGTCCGACAGCCTGCGCGGAGCAGCCCCCAACCTGCGCCGCAACCACCCGCGCCATTCAAACCACCGAGGATGGGGCTACACACACCGACACCACGGTCGCCAACCAGTCGCCGCGGCGGCGCCGCAAACCACGGCCAAACTGCAGCCACCGCGCGCCACAGCCTGGGTCGGCCCGCCGAGAATCGCCGCCCCCGCCCAAATGCCGCCCCCACAGCCCCAGCCGACGACCCGCCACAATGGCCAAACCTTCGTCAAAACTCCCACACCGTCGCCGCGGCAGCCCGGCCACCGCGGCCGGCGCCACAGCCACACGAGCCGAGTCGTGCGGCGATGACGGCCGTGCACAAACGCACCTCCGCCGCCCCATCGCCTTCCGCCGTTTTCCCGATCGGCCCGCAGCCGTCGGGCCACGGCCGCGGGCCGTCCTCCTCCTCTCGCCTCGCCCGCCAACACCCACAGCCCTTCCAACACATTTTTCTTTTTCTTTTTTCTTTTTTTTTTTTCTACTTTTTTACGATCGCCGCCTGCGCAACATGGCACCGGCCGACGGAGCGCCAACCCCCCCGCCACAGGCGAAAACAAAACAACGATAAACAAACAAACAAAATAAATTACCAGCCAGCCCCAACTACAGACACACCGAATCTGCCCTCACAGCCGACCTTACACGCCTCAACGTCAAAACAAAGGTGGTTTCTTTCTTTCAACGGTTACCTTACCTTACGTTACGTCAGGTTAGGCTAAGAAGGCGTCAGGGTTAGGTTATGCGTTGACGTGACGTCACGTCTTAACGTAGGCGTTAAGCTAAGGTTGCGGTCACGTACGTTAGGTTAAGGCGACTTGGGGGTTGGCCTAAGGGCTTAGGTTAGGTTACGTTAGTTTAGGTGGCTGCGTTAACGGCTTAAAGAAGTTTAGGAGGTTAAGGCGTCGAGGCGGCCGCACCCCCTTAGCTGCTGCGGCTCGGCCACGCCACGCCACGCTTTGGGGTTTCATAAGGTCGCGCGGCGGGTCGTCGGCACGCCGCAAAGGACAAAACTGCAAGACGACGTCGAAAAACAAACAACAGGTAAAAAATAAATAAGTAAAAATAAACGACGCCGACAGGCGGGGATCAGCAGAACGAGCAGATTCCGGAGAGCGAACGAGACACACACGCACGCACGCACGCACGCACGCACGCACACACACACACACACACACAAACCCCCCCGAGCCGAGAGAGCACAGAGCACCACCACGTGTCGGCCTCCGCTCACCCGACTCGGCTGGGCTGGGCTGGCGGCCGGGCCGGATGCACGTACACGTACGGCTACAGCCACTACCCGTACACAGCCGCTCTTCACGCAACACCAGCCAAATGGCGCGCCCGCGGCTCGTCGCGGTCGCCGTCGCGGTCGCAACGCCACGCCGGCACACTTTCGGCACCACCGTTTTCGCGCGCACCGCAAACAAAAACGCAGCCGACACACACAGAAAAAAAAAAAAAAAACAACACAGAGCGCGAGAGACGGGCGGCGGCGCACCTTTCGCCAGCCGGCAGGCAATCGACTCGCCCAGTACGACAAACGTGCACGCCACCCCACCCACCAACCAACCAGTCGTCGTCGTCGTCGTCGTCGTCGTCGTCGTCCCGAAATCAAACAAACTCTCAAAAGCACAGCCCCTGCTGCCAACGGACGCAGGCGCCACGCAGCTCCCTTCCCGCCACACTCGATTCGCAGCGCAACTCACCCGGCACACCGTCAAACGACGGGCTGGGCTCGCCGCATCGCCGCAACCTACACACCTTCCCCGCCACGACGCACAGCCCCACCAGACGCCCGTGCCGCAACGACACTACTGCACTACCACTACCGCACTACTCCTCTCGCCCTTGCCATACACGACACAACACGCCAAAAAATGAAAATCCAAATACAAACAAAAACACCGCCCCCACGACCCAAACACATGCACGGCGCGCCAACACACGCGAGGCAAGGCACGCAGCAAACGGCGTCCCCTCCGCGTCGCGCCATCAACCTACACACACAAGGCAACACCAACAACAAACAGCCAGCCAGCCCCACTCTCACGCCGCAAAAACAGAAAACACACCGAAACCGCCAAACGCCGCACATTCGCGCTTCGCACTCACCACACACCTCTCGGCATCCGTTTCGCACACAACGACGCGACGCACAATACATCATCACGGGCTACGCACGCACACCGCGACCCACTTTTTTACGACGCCCTCGGCAGAGCACACGTGCCCACGCCCACACACAGTCGACACAACGACGCAGCGCGCAGCAGACGCGGCCGCAACACGTACCTCCCCGACGACGCGCCAACACCGCCAGCCACTGCTCACTCGCCCAAGCAACCCGTGCACACAACTGCCACACGCGTCCACCACGCCGCCGCCAACCACCCGCCCGCCAGGGGGCGCTCACGTCCGCGACAACAGCGCGGCACCGCCGGACCGGGCCGAACCGAGCCGAGCCGCCGCCTCCTCTCCACTCGGCACGCCACGTCCTGCTTGCAAAACACATGGCTCGTCCCTCTGTACACACAACGCGCCTGCCTGCGGTCGCCGCCGGCATCTATCTACCTGCGCATCGGAGCCAGGCCGGCAAGCCCACACTTAAATAATGCACTTCACCAGCCAAACAAACCCACTCTTCCTTTCTTTGCACAGCGCATGCAACAGCAGCCCCAGGAGCCGGGCCCGCCGCCAGCGTCTCCTCCTCCTCTGGGCACAGCCAGCCAGCCGTTCCCACCGCCCCGCCCCTGCTCTGCAGAACAAGAAAAAACGAAAAAGTACCAACACACGCACCCAAAGCGTAAGCCAGACAAGACCAGCCTCTCCAAGGCCACACACACGCAAAAAAACAAAAAAACAAAAACACTACAACAAAATAAAATAAAATGAAAAAGAAAAAGCAAGCTGTCGCCTCGCCCCCGCCCGTCCCCCCCACCACATTCGCCCCCTCCGCTTGTTTTCCTTTCTACAATTTCCCTCTTTTCCACCCAATATCCCGCCGCGGTTTACGGGCACCGGCCGATTTTGCGCCCGCCCACATGTGTGCCTACTCCCCACCACCATTCCCTCCGCAGCCCGCAGCCCGCTTTTCCCCCCCTCCCTGCCCACACCACACCACACCGACGGTGCTGACGTCGACACGCACCCAAGACAGGGGCCACGACCGTCTTTTTTCCTGGGCCCATCCCCGCACCGCACCTCCTTCCAATCATCAACGCTGTGGCGCCTGTGTCCGCGCGAGACGCGTGCGCGCCGCCTCTCTCAACATCCGTCCGCCGTCCGGCCCGTTTTTCGGCCCCCAGGCCATCCGTCAACCACCACTGCCACTGCCACTGCCACTGCCCCTGCCCCTGCCCGCCCCGCACCACACCACACACCGCTGCTTGCCCCGGCCGTTGCCACCAAAGGCGCCAACCGCAGCCCGCGCGCGCCAGAAAGAGATGGCAAAACTACAGGGACCCAGCCGACCGACGAAAATCAGAGCAATTGGCCGGGAGGATCAAAAAGAGAGCTCCGAAAACCACCGTAGCGAGGCGTGGGAGGAAACGTTACGAGAAGCAGGAAGGGACCAGGAAAAATTCTGGAAATTTCTTAAAACTCGTAAACTAGACACGAAACATCTACATCTACATGGGGAAGGAACGACCCCACAGACCGAGCTGAAGCACTGGCGGATTCACTAGAAAGGCAATTCCAAGCACCAGAAGCGGTAGATGACGAAACTGATGACCACCAGGAAATGGTACTCAGAAGGGTAAAACCGCATCCTGAGTGCCCCGATCAGAACATCTTTCACAATCCAATAAACGCAGAAACCCCGTATCTTATCACATCACAAACATACACACATCCTAAGAAGGCATCAGGCCCAGATTCCATCAAACCGCAACTACTACATCACCTACCTCCAGCAACTATCAATTATCTATCTAACATCAATATATAATGCTTGCTTCAGACTAAACTACTTGGAAACAGGCCCGAGTCATCACATTACCAAAGCCAAACAAGGACTTATTATTTCCGCAAAACTATAGGCCAACTTCCTTGGAAAGGTCCTCGGAAAGCTCATTCAAACTGAACTGAAGAAATTCAATTCTTAAAGGATAACAACATAATCATCCCACAACAATTCCGATTCCGCGAAGAACACAGCACCACCCACCAGGTGACCAGACTAGTCGAGCACATATGTCAGGCCAGAAACATTAGACACAGTACTGGAGCAGTCCTGCTTGACATTGGAAAAGCATTCGGATAACGCCTTATCTACAAGCTCCACCAGTACAACTGCCCCATCCACATTATTGCTTCTTTTCTCCGCAACAGAGCATTCTATGTCCATGTACCAGGAGCGGCAAGTAACACTAGATCCATAGAGGCTGGAGTCCCGCAAGGCTCAGTGCTGGGGCCCATTCTCTACTCAATATACACAAACAAACAGCTGGGAGGACACTTGTCACTATTTGCAGACGACACTGCAGTCTACCGCAGCAGTTCTAACCTGCAATATAGAGTCACAAAAATAGAGCAACACCTACAATCCATCCAGAAATGGGCTAACCAATGGAAACAAAAAACAATAAACGCGGAGAAAACCCAAGCAATACAATACGATTCACATTCAAAAAGAATACCTCCTAACCTGCATATACGCCTCAGAAATAACAATCTTCCATGGTCAGGCACAATAAAGTATCTAGGCATCAAGCTGGACAAGAGGTTGACATTTAGAGACCATGTTACACACGTTTGTAACAAGGCTGCAGCAGCAATATTCAGACTGTACCCAATCATCAAAGGAAACAGAATAAATATGCGCGCCAAAAAGAAAATCTTCAAAACCGTCATAGGAACCAGCCATCACTTACGGCTCTGAAAATCTGGTCAATGGCCGCAGACACCAAACATAACAAGAGTAAAAAAGGGTGCAGAACAAATACTTCAGAATTACTACTGCTGATGCCGGCCGGTACCAGACAAACCGAGACATATACACAAACCATAACATACTCAATCAAAATCCCGGAAATCATCCAAAGAAAAATCCATAAAGTGTTTTTTTTTTTTTTTTTTTTTTTTTTTTCCACCAAACCACGGATTCGAACCACCCACTCATCAGAAATCTGGGACAAAATCCACCCGACCCAAGAACGACATTTCCCATCACGACAAAACACCACAAACTACAACATACCATGATAAACAAAAATAAAATACAAACACCATAACACTCACTCAAACAACAAACATCTACACACACCCAAGAGACCCATCATTTTGTTACCCAACATAATCAGACAGAAGGCAGGGATCAAGGACAGATCCGGTCCTTCGAGTACAGGGGGTAAAAAATACCCATCAGACCAGCGCTCTCTCTCTCTCTCTCCTCCTCGCTTCTCCGTGCCGACGCTGCCCCGCACACGCGTTCGGCCGACACCACACGACAGGTCTTTGGGGCCCCGCCACTGCGCGCACGCACGCCTCCTCCTCTTCCTTAGTTCTTTTTCGCTTTTCTTTTCTCCCCCGCCCCCCGCTCTCACCGCCACATCATCCCGCAACCCTTGGGGGATGTTTCCCAACATCAACGCGCCCCAATTCCACTCTCTGCCCGTGCCGCACTCTCCACTTTGCTTCTCCCCGTCCCCTACACACACGACTACCGAAACCCCGGTTGACACACCTTCTCGTAGGACAGGGGTGCGTGCGTGCGTGCGTGCGTTGTCTTGACGGTGACAGCAACAGCAACGGATCCGTCCATCCCATTCCCCCCCACTCGGTAAAGAACCATGTTCAACCCACACTACACAACAAGGGGGGCACACACGAACGCGAAAGAAAGGGCAGGGCAGGGGCAACTATCTCGTACACATTCTTCCTCAGAACCCACGTATCGCATCAACGAACGGCAGGCCAATTGCGGACTCAGCCGTGTCAGGCAAATCCAACCCAACCAACACCTCCCACGGAAAACCCTGACACTGATCCAGCAGTACGTCCACATACATCGCCACACCAAATACGGGTGACGAGTGAGCAACAAATGGAACAATACACAACAAGGGCTGACCTAATAAAAACTGCACGTCACGTCATACCTTCCAGACAGACGCAGTTCCGACGGGACGGCGGAACCGTATACGTACCTTTCAGCCACAACAACCGACCGACTGGACACGCCCGCGTCTCCAGCCAGCCAACCACCAGGGCCACACAGCCCGCAAGTTTCAGCGTCAACACTTCTTAACGTACGTTGCAAACTTTTCAAAACATTGCCACACACACACACACACACACACACACACACACACCACGAAAAGCGTCAACCTCTCTCACACTGGATACACTCAACACTTTTTGTCGGCGGAGCTTGAGGCCAACGGTTGACACACCCCCACCGGCCACACAGGTTTCCCTTTGAAAATTGCAGTGACGGAGGAGACGCGGCATTACGAGAGGGTTGTTTCCGAGAGCGCGAGCTGGACGGAGCTGCGGCGCCGCCGCCGCCGCCGAGGGGTAATGAACGCACGCGATGCCGCATGACAGCCCATCACCCAAAGTTTCACCCACAACTGCACAGGTCGCACCCCCTTTTCGCGCCATACTAGTGTCGATCGTCAATTACAGCTGACGGTGTTCGCATTTGCCACTTGACGGGGGGGAAAAGAAAACAAACATCTGACACGCCATGTGTTTCTCTCTCTCTGTTACATCTAGGTCATTCGGCAGCCACTGTAAAAAAAAAAAAAAATATTTTTACGACATGGTTGGGTAAGTGATTTAAAGACAACAATTGTGGGTCACACACCATAGACCATTTCGATAGTGTTCTTGTTCTTCTCTTTTTCCTTTTTTTATCGCTCAATTGAAATAAAACCTGGGGATGATGCAATGCTGCGATATGGCACAACCGTCGTCCATTGTACACAACTCGGGAACAAAAAGAAACCAATTCAGGGAACGTTCGTTCCTTCACAACGTTTCTTTCAACGCACTTGGTCTTTACCATCCTGTATTCAACACACATTTCCTTTCATCAAACTAGGGCATTTCCATAACAGTATTTGCAATACTGCTTCTTCGACGTCATTTCACCATCTTAACTAGAGACAAACAAACAACAAAATAGGAAAACAGCCTTGAGAACCCCGTCCACCAAATTTCAGTTAGCACGGCATCCAAGATTCTTTTCCGGGGAGTGCAGTGCAGCTGACGCTGCTCAGACCATATACCGTCGCCAGTCTCACTCAACTCTTGCGCATTCCATTCTACGCTACGTGACTATGCAAAAATGAATGAATCAAACCCGCCCAGAGAGCGTCTTGTGCGAGGGGACACACGATATAGAGAACAGGGGACACCACCACAGTTGGAGAGAACGTTTCCACCACGGCAGCCGCGCCGTTACGCGCTTTTTTTTTTTTTTTTTTTTTTTTCCTCCCCCCCACTGCACACCTCCGACACCACGGGAACGTTCACCGTCCCGTTGCCCTACACTGGCGTTTCTTTTCAACCCCCCACCCTATTCCTCGCTCCCCGGACATTCGACCGATCACAAAGTGCAACCTCTCGTTACCGTCGGGTGCCCCTCTTCATCCCCGGGGCGCCAACAACAAAACAAAAACACCACCGACGCCGTCGTCTCGCGTCACCTCACTCAACTGAGCGGAAAATACACGTACATCCAGAATGACGACACCGCCTCCACAAACAAAAACCAGACGTCAGACGTCAGGTCGAAAGAGGGCACCGTACGTCGTGGCGCGTGGTCTCCTAACTCACCTCGCGCGTACAAATACAATGCAATGCGTGTCTCCTCACGTTCACACACACCTCCACGCTCCACTTTTACGTCGCCCAACCAACCAACTAACTTAACCCACCCGCTCGGCGTAGAAGCAGCTGTAGGCGGCAACGTGTTTCTCACCCTCGCCACCAACGGTGTGACATCCGACAATCGCGGTTTGCTTTCCGTTCCACACCTCCGGCCATACCATACAAAGGGGACAAAAAAAAAAAAAAAAAATATATATCAAACAAGCCAACTCCAGCGATCCGCCCCCCTAACACCAACACGTCTCGAAACACCCACGCCCACGACCCGGCTGTGGCTAAAGTGCGTATCCCAACGTCACACCAAAACCAAAGGCGCCGGCGCCGGCGCCGCACCACAAGCTACAGCTACAGCTGTGCCGCCGTCCACCCGCTCACAACAACAACAATTCCGCCCTTCCCGCAAAGGCATTTTGGTGGCCCTGAAAAGGGCCGTTTTTTTCTTTTCTTCGCCGCGCCGCGGACGAGCCTCCTATTTCCAAGAGCCACCTCCTTACTTGGAGCTCGTGTACTTGGTCACCGCCTTCGTGCCCTCGCTCACCGCGTGCTTGGCCAGCTCGCCAGGCAGCAAGAGCCGCACAGCGGTCTGGATCTCGCGGGACGTGATGGTCGAGCGCTTGTTGTAGTGCGCCAGGCGAGAAGCCTCGGCCGCAATGCGCTCGAAAATGTCGTTCACGAAGCTGTTCATGATGCTCATCGCCTTCGAAGAGATGCCCGTGTCAGGGTGCACCTGCTTCAGCACCTTGTAGATGTAGATGGCATAGCTCTCCTTCCTCTTGCGCTTCTTCTTCTTGTCGCCCTTCGAAATGTTCTTCTGCGCCTTGCCAGCCTTCTTGGCGGCTTTCCCGCTAGTCTTGGGCGGCATCACGAACAAACAGGCAGGCAGGCACGCGCAGTCAGTCAGTCAGTCAGGCGCTCCGCTCCAGTCAGCGTCTCCCCACACAGTGGCACCCGCCGCACGCCGCCGCCGCACCTTTACCAGCTCGCCCTGCTGCGGCCGCCGACCAATGGGGCGCGCGCGCAACCGGCCGCCGCACCCGAGCCCATAAAGGACCCCCACCCCGCCGGCGCCGGCACGCACTCCGCTGCTCGACTCGCTGCGGCTCGCACCGTTTGGGGCGTTGTGCTTTTCTTTCTCGCTTCTTTCGAAACTAGCCCATCGCCATGTCCGGACGCGGAAAGGGAGGCAAAGTCAAGGGCAAGTCAAAGTCCCGCTCAAGCAGGGCTGGGCTCCAGTTCCCGGTCGGCAGAATCCACCGCCTCCTGCGCAAGGGAAACTACGCCGAGCGCGTCGGCGCCGGGGCGCCCGTCTACCTCGCCGCCGTCATGGAGTACCTCGCGGCTGAGGTGCTCGAGCTGGCCGGAAACGCGGCCCGCGACAACAAGAAGACGCGCATCATCCCGCGCCACCTGCAGCTCGCCATACGCAACGACGAGGAGCTCAACAAGCTCTTGTCGGGCGTCACCATCGCACAGGGAGGTGTCCTGCCCAACATCCAGGCCGTCCTGCTGCCAAAGAAGACCGAGAAGAAGGCCTAAAAGAGAGACAGCGCAATCGGCAACCGCCGCGTGCTCCCTTGGCACGCAGCGCGCCATTTGCCGCCTCGGCTCAAAAAACAAAACACAATCGGCCCTTTTCAGGGCCACCACACAAACCTACGTCCAAAGCAGAATTCCAGTCGTTCGTCGCACCACTTTTCTCTCTCTCTCTTTCTGTGTACGGTTTTTTCCTTCTTACACACACAGGCGCCGCCATCTTGTACACACGTACTTGGCCACCTCCTCCACTCAACTCCACGCACGCACAGTCTCGCGACCATTAACCAGCACACGTGGCGCACAACAACACACCTCAAAAATAATAACCCCTCGGCACTCAGCCGCGCCGCAACACACAGCCCATCCACCGACAAGAAGCATACAAGCAAAGAGGGAGGGGAAGGAAGGAAGGAAGGAGCTCACACAACGCAAGGGCACGCTTCCTTCCTTCCCTCCCAACCGCACCGCACACCACGTCAAAAAAAAAAAACTCCAAACAAAACTAAAAATCTGTCTCGCGTGTGTGGAAAAGAGAAAAACCAGCAACACAGACTCTTTCGCACTTTTCAACTTCCGAACACTGTGGTGGCCCTGAAAAGGGCCGTTTTTCAATCTATCTCTCTTTCCTTCCTTCGGTCTCACACCGCCTAACCGCCGAAACCGTACAGGGTGCGCCCCTGCCTCTTCAGGGCGTACACCACGTCCATGGCCGTCACAGTCTTGCGCTTGGCGTGCTCAGTGTACGTCACCGCGTCGCGGATCACGTTCTCCAGGAACACCTTCAGCACTCCGCGCGTCTCCTCGTAGATCAGACCAGAGATGCGCTTCACGCCGCCCCTGCGCGCCAGGCGGCGGATCGCGGGCTTCGTGATGCCCTGGATGTTGTCGCGCAACACCTTGCGGTGCCGCTTGGCGCCACCCTTGCCGAGCCCCTTTCCTCCCTTGCCGCGGCCTGTCATTCTTCTTCTTCAAGCGTCTCAACCACAATAATATAAAAAACAGAAAGCAAGGCAAGCTCCTCACCCGCGCTAGCGAGTCGGCTACGGTTGTGGCGCCCAGCGCGCGCGCCGCCCCCCTATAGACTCTGGGGCCCCGCGGCCCGCCCTCCCCTCCCCCACCACCGCGCACCGAGGGCATATAAGCGCAGCACCCGGGGCGCGCGGGCCCGTTGTCAAGGCAGCACCGGACGCCGTCGCGCACGCATATCCTCCACGCCGCATCCGCATCCGCAGTAGCCATGGCCCGGACAAAGCAAACGGCCCGCAAGTCCACCGGCGGAAAGGCGCCGCGCAAACAGCTCGCCACCAAGGCGGCGAGGAAGAGCGCGCCCGCCACCGGCGGCGTCAAGAAGCCCCACCGCTACAGGCCGGGCACCGTCGCCTGCGAGAAATCAGGCGCTACCAGAAGAGCACAGAGCTGCTCATCCGCAAGCTGCCATTCCAGCGCCTAGTGCGCGAGATCGCCCAGGACTTCAAGACCGACCTGCGCTTCCAGAGCTTCCGCAGTCATGGCCCTGCAGGAGGCCAGCGAGGCCTACCTCGTCGGCCTCTTCGAAGACACCAACCTGTGCGCAATCCACGCCAAGCGAGTCACCATCATGCCCAAGGACATCCAGCTCGCGCGCCGCATCCGCGGCGAGCGCGCCTAAACCCGCACACCGCCAAACAAACAAAACGGCCCTTTTCAGGGCCACTAACGTCTCTCCGTCGCGAGCAAAACTTTGTCGGTCGCAACGACTAGTTCCCCACTCACTCTCCAGTCAGTCGTCCACCCCCGGCCCGCCCGGCGCCGCCGTTTCCAAAAAAAAAAAAAAAAAAGCACCGCACCGCCCGAGCCAAGTCGCAAGCGTCAATAGCGCACGGCACAAAAACGTGACGCCCGGAAAGCAAAGCCAAAAAAGACTATTCCAAAACCACCACCAAGACAAACAAACAAACGCGGCGCAAAATAAATAGGTAAAAATAATAAAAGTAAAAATACACTTTATGTAACACCGACCGCGGCGGCCGCCGCCCACGCCCGCCAACGACCCCACAATCCAACCACCGCGGGCACGCAAACACCATCCACACATGAAACAAACAAACAAACGCCAGCAAGCAAGACAGACAGACAAGGCAACCGACCGACCACGACACGACAATCAACACCTTCCGACGTGCTTTGATGGCCCTGAGAAGGGCCGTTTTTGTTTTTGTCCGGGACCGCGCGACAGCCTCTGGTTGCGCGCCGGCCACCAGGCGACGGTGTCAACCGCCAACCCTTCCCTGCCCTTTTTACTTCTTCTTCTTGGGCGAAGCCTTCGCCTTAGACGGCGTCGCCGTCGCCTCTTCGGGGCGCGGCGCCTTCGGCTTCTTCGTCGGAACCTTGGCGGCCTTCTTCGCCTTCGACGGCGACTTGGCCTTGGCCGGCTTGGCCGCAGCCGCCTTCTTCGCACCCCGCGGGAGCGGCCGACGCCCGCAGACGCCTTCTTGGCGGCGCCCGCCTTCCGACCGGTCGCCGCCTTCAACGCCGCCAGCCTTCTTTGCGCCGGCCGCCACGGGCCCCCTTCTTCTCCTTGCTGGCCGGAGCGGCGCGCTTCTTCTTCGCACCACCCGCCGCCACCACGAGCCTTGCCGCCCTCGGCCGCCCCGCCGCCGGCGCCGGCAAGCTTGAAAGAGCCCGACGCGCCCTTCCCCTTCGTCTGCACCAGCTCGCCAGCCACGACGGCCGACTTGAGGTACTTCTTGATAAAGGGCGCCAGCTTCTCCGCGTCCCAGCTTGTAGTGCGCGGCAATGTACTTCTTGATCGCC
>NW_026062563.1:45000-47500 GCF_023897955.1 Schistocerca gregaria | reverse complement strand
AGTGCCAGGCGGCGGCGCATCCTCAACGCACACAGTCCTCAATCAGACCAGCACACTGCAGATGTCCACCGCGCTTCGCACCGGGCTCGGCTGAACCAACTTTGGCCGCCAGGCGCCGCGTGCAGGGTGCGCCGCAGCGTAGCTGCGCCGCCTGCCGGGCCCGTCGGCTGGCGCTCCTGCCACTCGGCGCCCCCCACCAGCCGCCTGTTGCGCGTGCGCCCACGCAGCGCGCGGCCAACACGCCGGGCGGCCCCCCTTCACCGGCCGGGAACAGTCCCACCAAGCCACCGCCGCGTATCGCTTCATACCCACATGGGCCTAGTCACGCGTGTGGATGTGGCGGGTACCGCTGAAACAACCGGTTAATAGCTGTACCGATCGTCGCCATCACAGATTCACCTCCAGCGTGAACAACCGCTCAACAACGGATTTCCAGTTCATTTGCGTATCTTGGGCAGTAAACGTAGATGTCCACCTACATTTGCGAATTCAACAATTCTTGCATGCCAGGATGTCATGTGTCACGACACGCTACATCAGACCACATACACACTGCGACATGTGCAGAAGAGAACACGTGGAAGGTGGCCCGCGCACGTATGCGATGTACCTTCCGCGATCCACTGTCAACCGGCATCTGCGGCATGTCCCAGATATGGAACGCGGTCCACCAGGGTAGCACTTTGTGTGAGGCAATACGACAAAGTCGGAATACACGCGTCACTACATCAGACGGCTCACGCTGACCTGACCTGACCTGACTCACCGCACCACCACCCCCAGCGACCCAGGGTGACATACAATGCGTTCGTACGTTCCTCCCACACGCCTCTACGGCGTACCACAGTGCAACCTAGCTGTTATTGGGAGACGAGACAAGTAGCATCAAGCACAACATATGGAAATTGAGATTCGACACCGTTGGGCACAGCCAGCGTACGGTCACACGTATCACACTACTTCACTCTGTACGTAACGACCGATGATCGGTACAGCGTGTGGGTTACGCGTACGACATCAGCGGACAATGGACACAGACCATACCACGACGTACACTGAGGGCGTCGACATCTGAATGCAACTGAACAGCTGCGAGGCTCATTTAACACTCAAACGCCAGACCGACCAGCTTGAGAGGACAGAGACACAAAGAGGGGGACAGAGGGGGACAGAGGGGGGGGAGGGGGGGGGTCGGCGATATAGTCCTATTGCAGTACAATTGACAGTGGATAGCAGGAATATGTGGAAAGTAAGCAACACTCGCAAGACATCTACATGAGGATAACAACGACACCAGAGATTCCGAGCAGTGAACTATGTTAGGCAAAGGGACAACGTGGGTTAGGTTAAGGGACAACGTGGGTTAGGTTAAGGGACAACGTGGGTTAGGTTAAGGGACAACGTGGGTTAGGTTAAGGGACAACGTGGGTTAGGTTAAGGGACAACGTGGGTTAGGTTAAGGGACAACGTGGGTTAGGTTAAGGGACAACGTGGGTTAGGTTAAGGGACAACGTGGGTTAGGTTAAGGGACAACGTGGGTTAGGTTAAGGGACAACGTGGGTTAGGTTAAGGGACAACGTGGGTTAGGTTAAGGGACAACGTGGGTTAGGTTAAGGGACAACGTGGGTTAGGTTAAGGGACAACGTCGGTTAGGTTAAGGGACAACGTCGGTTAGGTTAAGGGACAACGTGGGTTAGGTTAAGGGACAACGTGGGTTAGGTTAAGGGACAACGTGGGTTAGGTTAAGGGACAACGTGGGTTAGGTTAAGGGACAACGTGGGTTAGGTTAAGGGACAACGTGGGTTAGGTTAAGGGACAACGTGGGTTAGGTTAAGGGACAACTTGAGTTAGGTTAAGGGACAACTTGAGTTAGGTTAAGGGACAACTTGAGTTAGGTTAAGGGACAACTTGAGTTAGGTTAAGGGACAACTTGAGTTAGGTTAAGGGACAACTTGAGTTAGGTTAAGGGACAACTTGAGTTAGGTTAAGGGACAACTTGAGTTAGGTTAAGGGACAACTTGAGTTAGGTTAAGGGACAAATTGAGTTAGGTTAAGGGACAAATTGAGTTAGGTTAAGGGACAAATTGAGTTAGGTTAAGGGACAAATTGAGTTAGGTTAAGGGACAAATTGAGTTAGGTTAAGGGACAAATTGAGTTAGGTTAAGGGACAAATTGAGTTAGGTTAAGGGACAAATTGAGTTAGGTTAAGGGACAACTTGAGTTAGGTTAAGGGACAAATTGAGTTAGGTTAAGGGACAACTTGAGTTAGGTTAAGGGACAACTTGAGTTAGGTTAAGGGACAACTTGAGTTAGGTTAAGGGACAACTTGAGTTAGGTTAAGGGACAACTTGAGTTAGGTTAAGGGACAACTTGAGTTAGGTTAAGGGACAACTTGAGTTAGGTTAAGGGACAACTTGAGTTAGGTTAAGGGACAACTTGAGTTAGGTTAAGGGACAACTTGAGTTAGGTTAAGGGACAAATTGAGTTAGGTTAAGGGACA
>NW_026062563.1:30000-35000 GCF_023897955.1 Schistocerca gregaria | reverse complement strand
CAGCGCCGTCCTAGGTACTTGGTCGGTTTCGAGAGAGGCGCAATCGCCCGGAGTTAGGCGAGTAGACGGTTTTAGTGCGAACACCCTTGCTCCCAACTGAGCTTGCCGCTGCCGACAGAGGCCCGGGAGCGTGCTGTCGTGGCATTGCCGGCGGGAGACAACACGCGCCACCTATGGTGACCGGCAGCTCCAACGCCAGCGCCACACAAGGGCAAAGCCCCACTTGGGTGCAGAAGCGAACTCTCCCAGCACAGCGCACGCGCCAACACGTCCGCACAACTGCGATACAAACCACCTGCGAGAACCGCTGGGGCGACCGAGCAGCAGACGGCGTCGCGGCGCCGAGTGCCAGGCGGCGGCGCATCCTCAACGCACACAGTCCTCAATCAGACCAGCACACTGCAGATGTCCACCGCGCTTCGCACCGGGCTCGGCTGAACCAACTTTGGCCGCCAGGCGCCGCGTGCAGGGTGCGCCGCAGCGTAGCTGCGCCGCCTGCCGGGCCCGTCGGCTGGCGCTCCTGCCACTCGGCGCCCCCCACCAGCCGCCTGTTGCGCGTGCGCCCACGCAGCGCGCGGCCAACACGCCGGGCGGCCCCCCTTCACCGGCCGGGAACAGTCCCACCAAGCCACCGCCGCGTATCGCTTCATACCCACATGGGCCTAGTCACGCGTGTGGATGTGGCGGGTACCGCTGAAACAACCGGTTAATAGCTGTACCGATCGTCGCCATCACAGATTCACCTCCAGCGTGAACAACCGCTCAACAACGGATTTCCAGTTCATTTGCGTATCTTGGGCAGTAAACGTAGATGTCCACCTACATTTGCGAATTCAACAATTCTTGCATGCCAGGATGTCATGTGTCACGACACGCTACATCAGACCACATACACACTGCGACATGTGCAGAAGAGAACACGTGGAAGGTGGCCCGCGCACGTATGCGATGTACCTTCCGCGATCCACTGTCAACCGGCATCTGCGGCATGTCCCAGATATGGAACGCGGTCCACCAGGGTAGCACTTTGTGTGAGGCAATACGACAAAGTCGGAATACACGCGTCACTACATCAGACGGCTCACGCTGACCTGACCTGACCTGACTCACCGCACCACCACCCCCAGCGACCCAGGGTGACATACAATGCGTTCGTACGTTCCTCCCACACGCCTCTACGGCGTACCACAGTGCAACCTAGCTGTTATTGGGAGACGAGACAAGTAGCATCAAGCACAACATATGGAAATTGAGATTCGACACCGTTGGGCACAGCCAGCGTACGGTCACACGTATCACACTACTTCACTCTGTACGTAACGACCGATGATCGGTACAGCGTGTGGGTTACGCGTACGACATCAGCGGACAATGGACACAGACCATACCACGACGTACACTGAGGGCGTCGACATCTGAATGCAACTGAACAGCTGCGAGGCTCATTTAACACTCAAACGCCAGACCGACCAGCTTGAGAGGACAGAGACACAAAGAGGGGGACAGAGGGGGACAGAGGGGGGGGAGGGGGGGGGTCGGCGATATAGTCCTATTGCAGTACAATTGACAGTGGATAGCAGGAATATGTGGAAAGTAAGCAACACTCGCAAGACATCTACATGAGGATAACAACGACACCAGAGATTCCGAGCAGTGAACTATGTTAGGCAAAGGGACAACGTGGGTTAGGTTAAGGGACAACGTGGGTTAGGTTAAGGGACAACGTGGGTTAGGTTAAGGGACAACGTGGGTTAGGTTAAGGGACAACGTGGGTTAGGTTAAGGGACAACGTGGGTTAGGTTAAGGGACAACGTGGGTTAGGTTAAGGGACAACGTGGGTTAGGTTAAGGGACAACGTGGGTTAGGTTAAGGGACAACGTGGGTTAGGTTAAGGGACAACGTGGGTTAGGTTAAGGGACAACGTGGGTTAGGTTAAGGGACAACGTGGGTTAGGTTAAGGGACAACGTGGGTTAGGTTAAGGGACAACGTGGGTTAGGTTAAGGGACAACGTGGGTTAGGTTAAGGGACAACGTCGGTTAGGTTAAGGGACAACGTGGGTTAGGTTAAGGGACAACGTGGGTTAGGTTAAGGGACAACGTGGGTTAGGTTAAGGGACAACGTGGGTTAGGTTAAGGGACAACGTGGGTTAGGTTAAGGGACAACGTGGGTTAGGTTAAGGGACAACGTGGGTTAGGTTAAGGGACAACTTGAGTTAGGTTAAGGGACAACTTGAGTTAGGTTAAGGGACAACTTGAGTTAGGTTAAGGGACAACTTGAGTTAGGTTAAGGGACAACTTGAGTTAGGTTAAGGGACAACTTGAGTTAGGTTAAGGGACAACTTGAGTTAGGTTAAGGGACAACTTGAGTTAGGTTAAGGGACAACTTGAGTTAGGTTAAGGGACAACTTGAGTTAGGTTAAGGGACAAATTGAGTTAGGTTAAGGGACAAATTGAGTTAGGTTAAGGGACAAATTGAGTTAGGTTAAGGGACAAATTGAGTTAGGTTAAGGGACAAATTGAGTTAGGTTAAGGGACAAATTGAGTTAGGTTAAGGGACAAATTGAGTTAGGTTAAGGGACAAATTGAGTTAGGTTAAGGGACAAATTGAGTTAGGTTAAGGGACAACTTGAGTTAGGTTAAGGGACAAATTGAGTTAGGTTAAGGGACAACTTGAGTTAGGTTAAGGGACAACTTGAGTTAGGTTAAGGGACAACTTGAGTTAGGTTAAGGGACAACTTGAGTTAGGTTAAGGGACAACTTGAGTTAGGTTAAGGGACAACTTGAGTTAGGTTAAGGGACAACTTGAGTTAGGTTAAGGGACAACTTGAGTTAGGTTAAGGGACAACTTGAGTTAGGTTAAGGGACAACTTGAGTTAGGTTAAGGGACAACTTGAGTTAGGTTAAGGGACAAATTGAGTTAGGTTAAGGGACAAATTGAGTTAGGTTAAGGGACAAATTGAGTTAGGTTAAGGGACAACTTGAGTTAGGTTAAGGGACAAATTGAGTTAGGTTAAGGGACAAATTGAGTTAGGTTAAGGGACAACTTGAGTTAGGTTAAGGGACAACTTGAGTTAGGTTAAGGGACAACTTGAGTTAGGTTAAGGGACAACTTGAGTTAGGTTAAGGGACAACTTGAGTTAGGTTAAGGGACAACTTGAGTTAGGTTAAGGGACAACTTGAGTTAGGTTAAGGGACAACTTGAGTTAGGTTAAGGGACAACTTGAGTTAGGTTAAGGGACAACTTGAGTTAGGTTAAGGGACAACTTGAGTTAGGTTAAGGGACAACTTGAGTTAGGTTAAGGGACAAATTGAGTTAGGTTAAGGGACAAATTGAGTTAGGTTAAGGGACAAATTGAGTTAGGTTAAGGGACAACTTGAGTTAGGTTAAGGGACAACTTGAGTTAGGTTAAGGGACAACTTGAGTTAGGTTAAGGGACAACTTGAGTTAGGTTAAGGGACAACTTGAGTTAGGTTAAGGGACAACTTGAGTTAGGTTAAGGGACAAATTGAGTTAGGTTAAGGGACAAATTGAGTTAGGTTAAGGGACAACTTGAGTTAGGTTAAGGGACAACTTGAGTTAGGTTAAGGGACAACTTGAGTTAGGTTAAGGGACAACTTGAGTTAGGTTAAGGGACAAATTGAGTTAGGTTAAGGGACAAATTGAGTTAGGTTAAGCGATAATCTGGTACAGCCACAGTTAGGTTAAGCGATAATCTGGTACAGCCACAGTTAGGTTAAGCGATAATCTGGTACAGCCACAGTTAGGTTAAGCGATAATCTGGTACAGCCACAGTTAGGTTAAGCGATAAACTGGTACAGCCACAGTTAGGTTAAGCGATAAACTGGTACAGCCACAGTTAGGTTAAGCGATAAACTGGTACAGCCACAGTTAGGTTAAGCGATAAACTGGTACAGCCACAGTTAGGTTAAGCGATAAACTGGTACAGCCACAGTTAGGTTAAGCGATAAACTGGTACAGCCACAGTTAGGTTAAGCGATAAACTGGTACAGCCACAGTTAGGTTAAGCGATAAACTGGTACAGCCACAGTTAGGTTAAGCGATAAACTGGTACAGCCACAGTTAGGTTAAGCGATAAACTGGTACAGCCACAGTTAGGTTAAGCGATAAACTGGTACAGCCACAGTTAGGTTAAGCGATAAACTGGTACAGCCACAGTTAGGTTAAGCGATAAACTGGTACAGCCACAGTTAGGTTAAGCGATAAACTGGTACAGCCACAGTTAGGTTAAGCGATAAACTGGTACAGCCACAGTTAGGTTAAGCGATAAAGTTGGTTAAATTTGGTATTGTGTGGGAAGGGGGCAGAGAGAGAGGGGGGGGGGTGGATAGTGGTGGCAGTACACGGATGCCTGAGTCACCGTCAGATACGTCACGTCGGTTCGATGCTTGTAGCAAGAGGCTGGCGGATGTGTGTCTCTCACTTCTGCAATTTTTCATGTGGTATAACACGAGGGCGGGGGATGATATTTGGTGCCCCTCTGTGTAGGATGTGTGTTGGTGGTGTTGATTTATCTGAGCAATGGTAGTTGTCGGAGGAGTGGGGTATTGTGCTTTTATAGGTGGACCTACTGCTCTGGTTATCATAGTGTCGACGGTGCAATGTGGCAGAGAGGATGCACTCGACATTGTCGCATTCCAGATGTTTACGTATTGTGTGTCTCCGTTGCAGGCCGAGAGTGGTGCATGTTCGAGTGTCTGGCTGACGTGCGATTCACGTTGTGTGCCCAGTCTTACAGCACGTATAGGGACATTCGCATAAATCATCTATATTTGGCCTTGCATCATTTACTAAGCAGTGCCGTGAGACGACCGAACTATTAGGAAAGTACTGATGTACCGCATAATGTTTACCTTCCACCACACGGCGAGTATCGACTGTGCCCAGCGTTGCCACCGCAGGCAGCGGTCACCGTCACCATTGTGCGGCGGAACGGAACATCTATATCCTCAGAGGAGCACTCTTTGCCGCCGGGCGTCAC
>NW_026062563.1:17500-25000 GCF_023897955.1 Schistocerca gregaria | reverse complement strand
TTCAAGTTGGACTTGGGCTCGGCGCGAGGCGTCGGGGTAGTGGACCCTCCCAAACACCACATGCCACGACAGGCGGCAGCCTGCGGGGTTCGGTGCTGGACTCTTCCCTGTTCGCTCGCCGCTACTGGGGGAATCCTTGTTAGTTTCTTTTCCTCCGCTTAGTAATATGCTTAAATTCAGCGGGTAGTCTCGCCTGCTCTGAGGTCGTTGTACGAGGTGTCGCACGCCACACCGCCAGCCGGCTGTGCACGCTACCGAGAAAGTACCGGTATGCGAACCGCCAGGCGACGGGCGCGCATCGCACGTTTAAGGAGACGCGGCCGGCCACACAGGCGACCACGACACTCCCACGTCTCCGAAGCGGGACAAACGCCGCGCGCTTCAGTATACGTAGCCGACCCTCAGCCAGACGTGGCCCGGGAACGGAATCCATGGACCGCAATGTGCGTTCGAAACGTCGATGTTCATGTGTCCTGCAGTTCACATGTCGACGCGCAATTTGCTGCGTTCTTCATCGACCCACGAGCCGAGTGATCCACCGTCCTGGGTGATCTTTTCCTTTTCAGTCTCCCACTGTCTCTTTCAAGACAGTAGCATTTGCGGGACTGAGGCGTCTGACGGCCCCTGTTCCACTATTTTTTTTGTGTCCAACGGCCTCACAGCCGATGGGCGTCGTACGGCTCCACACCGGAGCGGACAGGCACTCGGGCGAACGTCATTCAAAACCGGCGCCAGGCGCCAGGTACCGCAGGCCAGCCGCTCCAGAGCTTCAGCGCTCGTACCACACAACAACAACACTTCCGCTAGTTTTGAGAGGCACGCGTGGTTCCGCACGCGGCGCACGGCCACTGCCGTACAGGTAGCGTGTTGCGCGACACGACACGCACATCGAAAGACATGCAGTCTAGTCGGTAATGATCCTTCCGCAGGTTCACCTACGGAAACCTTGTTACGACTTTTACTTCCTCTAAATGATCAAGTTTGGTCATCTTTCCGGTAGCATCGGCAACGACAGAGTCGATGCCGCGTACCAGTCCGAAGACCTCACTAAATCATTCAATCGGTAGTAGCGACGGGCGGTGTGTACAAAGGGCAGGGACGTAATCAACGCGAGCTTATGACTCGCGCTTACTGGGAATTCCTCGTTCATGGGGAACAATTGCAAGCCCCAATCCCTAGCACGAAGGAGGTTCAGCGGGTTACCCCGACCTTTCGGCCTAGGAAGACACGCTGATTCCTTCAGTGTAGCGCGCGTGCGGCCCAGAACATCTAAGGGCATCACAGACCTGTTATTGCTCAATCTCGTGCGGCTAGAAGCCGCCTGTCCCTCTAAGAAGAAAAGTAATCGCTGACAGCACGAAGGATGTCACGCGACTAGTTAGCAGGCTAGAGTCTCGTTCGTTATCGGAATTAACCAGACAAATCGCTCCACCAACTAAGAACGGCCATGCACCACCACCCACCGAATCAAGAAAGAGCTATCAATGTATCAATCCTTCCGGTGTCCGGGCCTGGTGAGGTTTCCCGTGTTGAGTCAAATTAAGCCGCAGGCTCCACTCCTGGTGGTGCCCTTCCGTCAATTCCTTTAAGTTTCAGCTTTGCAACCATACTTCCCCCGGAACCCAAAAGCTTTGGTTTCCCGGAGGCTGCCCGCCGAGTCATCGGAGGAACTGCGGCGGATCGCTGGCTGGCATCGTTTATGGTTAGAACTAGGGCGGTATCTGATCGCCTTCGAACCTCTAACTTTCGTTCTTGATTAATGAAAACATACTTGGCAAATGCTTTCGCTTCTGTTCGTCTTGCGACGATCCAAGAATTTCACCTCTAACGTCGCAATACGAATGCCCCCGCCTGTCCCTATTAATCATTACCTCGGGTTCCGAAAACCAACAAAATAGAACCGAGGTCCTATTCCATTATTCCATGCACACAGTATTCAGGCGGGCTTGCCTGCTTTAAGCACTCTAATTTGTTCAAAGTAAACGTGCCGGCCCACCGAGACACTCAACAAAGAGCACCCTGGTAGGATTTAAACGGGGTCCGCCTCGGGACGCGAAAGCACCCCTTCGGCTCGCCCCACCGGCAGGACGTCCCACGATACATGCCAGTTAAACACCGACGGGCGGTGAACCAACAGCGTGGGACACAAATCCAACTACGAGCTTTTTAACCGCAACAACTTTAATATACGCTATTGGAGCTGGAATTACCGCGGCTGCTGGCACCAGACTTGCCCTCCAATAGATACTCGTTAAAGGATTTAAAGTGTACTCATTCCGATTACGGGGCCTCGGATGAGTCCCGTATCGTTATTTTTCGTCACTACCTCCCCGTGCCGGGAGTGGGTAATTTGCGCGCCTGCTGCCTTCCTTGGATGTGGTAGCCGTTTCTCAGGCTCCCTCTCCGGAATCGAACCCTGATTCCCCGTTACCCGTTACAACCATGGTAGGCGCAGAACCTACCATCGACAGTTGATAAGGCAGACATTTGAAAGATGCGTCGCCGGTACGAGGACCGTGCGATCAGCCCAAAGTTATTCAGAGTCACCAAGGCAAACGGACCAGACAAGCCAATCCGATTGGTTTTGATCTAATAAAAGCGTCCCTTCCATCTCTGGTCGGGACTCTGTTTGCATGTATTAGCTCTAGAATTACCACAGTTATCCAAGTAACGTGGGTACGATCTAAGGAACCATAACTGATTTAATGAGCCATTCGCGGTTTCACCTTAATGCGGCTTGTACTGAGACATGCATGGCTTAATCTTTGAGACAAGCATATGACTACTGGCAGGATCAACCAGGGAGCTGCGTCAACTAGAGCTGAGCAGCCGGCCGCCCGGGAGTGTGTCCCGGGGGCCCGCGCGAACACGCAAGCGTCCGCTCAATTATTCTGCAAACAGGAGGAGGCCGAGCTCCCCTGCACGATACACCTCGAAACCCTCTCAGGTCCCGGCGGCGCGCAGCGCCGTCCTAGGTACTTGGTCGGTTTCGAGAGAGGCGCAATCGCCCGGAGTTAGGCGAGTAGACGGTTTTAGTGCGAACACCCTTGCTCCCAACTGAGCTTGCCGCTGCCGACAGAGGCCCGGGAGCGTGCTGTCGTGGCATTGCCGGCGGGAGACAACACGCGCCACCTATGGTGACCGGCAGCTCCAACGCCAGCGCCACACAAGGGCAAAGCCCCACTTGGGTGCAGAAGCGAACTCTCCCAGCACAGCGCACGCGCCAACACGTCCGCACAACTGCGATACAAACCACCTGCGAGAACCGCTGGGGCGACCGAGCAGCAGACGGCGTCGCGGCGCCGAGTGCCAGGCGGCGGCGCATCCTCAACGCACACAGTCCTCAATCAGACCAGCACACTGCAGATGTCCACCGCGCTTCGCACCGGGCTCGGCTGAACCAACTTTGGCCGCCAGGCGCCGCGTGCAGGGTGCGCCGCAGCGTAGCTGCGCCGCCTGCCGGGCCCGTCGGCTGGCGCTCCTGCCACTCGGCGCCCCCCACCAGCCGCCTGTTGCGCGTGCGCCCACGCAGCGCGCGGCCAACACGCCGGGCGGCCCCCCTTCACCGGCCGGGAACAGTCCCACCAAGCCACCGCCGCGTATCGCTTCATACCCACATGGGCCTAGTCACGCGTGTGGATGTGGCGGGTACCGCTGAAACAACCGGTTAATAGCTGTACCGATCGTCGCCATCACAGATTCACCTCCAGCGT
Source organism: Schistocerca gregaria (assembly GCF_023897955.1). Classification (NCBI taxonomy): domain Eukaryota; kingdom Metazoa; phylum Arthropoda; class Insecta; order Orthoptera; family Acrididae; genus Schistocerca; species Schistocerca gregaria. The sequence goes on along the minus strand of NW_026062563.1, from coordinate 21,287 downwards.
GAACAACCGCTCAACAACGGATTTCCAGTTCATTTGCGTATCTTGGGCAGTAAACGTAGATGTCCACCTACATTTGCGAATTCAACAATTCTTGCATGCCAGGATGTCATGTGTCACGACACGCTACATCAGACCACATACACACTGCGACATGTGCAGAAGAGAACACGTGGAAGGTGGCCCGCGCACGTATGCGATGTACCTTCCGCGATCCACTGTCAACCGGCATCTGCGGCATGTCCCAGATATGGAACGCGGTCCACCAGGGTAGCACTTTGTGTGAGGCAATACGACAAAGTCGGAATACACGCGTCACTACATCAGACGGCTCACGCTGACCTGACCTGACCTGACTCACCGCACCACCACCCCCAGCGACCCAGGGTGACATACAATGCGTTCGTACGTTCCTCCCACACGCCTCTACGGCGTACCACAGTGCAACCTAGCTGTTATTGGGAGACGAGACAAGTAGCATCAAGCACAACATATGGAAATTGAGATTCGACACCGTTGGGCACAGCCAGCGTACGGTCACACGTATCACACTACTTCACTCTGTACGTAACGACCGATGATCGGTACAGCGTGTGGGTTACGCGTACGACATCAGCGGACAATGGACACAGACCATACCACGACGTACACTGAGGGCGTCGACATCTGAATGCAACTGAACAGCTGCGAGGCTCATTTAACACTCAAACGCCAGACCGACCAGCTTGAGAGGACAGAGACACAAAGAGGGGGACAGAGGGGGACAGAGGGGGGGGAGGGGGGGGGTCGGCGATATAGTCCTATTGCAGTACAATTGACAGTGGATAGCAGGAATATGTGGAAAGTAAGCAACACTCGCAAGACATCTACATGAGGATAACAACGACACCAGAGATTCCGAGCAGTGAACTATGTTAGGCAAAGGGACAACGTGGGTTAGGTTAAGGGACAACGTGGGTTAGGTTAAGGGACAACGTGGGTTAGGTTAAGGGACAACGTGGGTTAGGTTAAGGGACAACGTGGGTTAGGTTAAGGGACAACGTGGGTTAGGTTAAGGGACAACGTGGGTTAGGTTAAGGGACAACGTGGGTTAGGTTAAGGGACAACGTGGGTTAGGTTAAGGGACAACGTGGGTTAGGTTAAGGGACAACGTGGGTTAGGTTAAGGGACAACGTGGGTTAGGTTAAGGGACAACGTGGGTTAGGTTAAGGGACAACGTCGGTTAGGTTAAGGGACAACGTCGGTTAGGTTAAGGGACAACGTGGGTTAGGTTAAGGGACAACGTGGGTTAGGTTAAGGGACAACGTGGGTTAGGTTAAGGGACAACGTGGGTTAGGTTAAGGGACAACGTGGGTTAGGTTAAGGGACAACGTGGGTTAGGTTAAGGGACAACGTGGGTTAGGTTAAGGGACAACTTGAGTTAGGTTAAGGGACAACTTGAGTTAGGTTAAGGGACAACTTGAGTTAGGTTAAGGGACAACTTGAGTTAGGTTAAGGGACAACTTGAGTTAGGTTAAGGGACAACTTGAGTTAGGTTAAGGGACAACTTGAGTTAGGTTAAGGGACAACTTGAGTTAGGTTAAGGGACAACTTGAGTTAGGTTAAGGGACAACTTGAGTTAGGTTAAGGGACAAATTGAGTTAGGTTAAGGGACAAATTGAGTTAGGTTAAGGGACAAATTGAGTTAGGTTAAGGGACAAATTGAGTTAGGTTAAGGGACAAATTGAGTTAGGTTAAGGGACAAATTGAGTTAGGTTAAGGGACAAATTGAGTTAGGTTAAGGGACAAATTGAGTTAGGTTAAGGGACAACTTGAGTTAGGTTAAGGGACAACTTGAGTTAGGTTAAGGGACAACTTGAGTTAGGTTAAGGGACAACTTGAGTTAGGTTAAGGGACAACTTGAGTTAGGTTAAGGGACAACTTGAGTTAGGTTAAGGGACAACTTGAGTTAGGTTAAGGGACAACTTGAGTTAGGTTAAGGGACAACTTGAGTTAGGTTAAGGGACAAATTGAGTTAGGTTAAGGGACAAATTGAGTTAGGTTAAGGGACAACTTGAGTTAGGTTAAGGGACAAATTGAGTTAGGTTAAGGGACAACTTGAGTTAGGTTAAGGGACAACTTGAGTTAGGTTAAGGGACAACTTGAGTTAGGTTAAGGGACAACTTGAGTTAGGTTAAGGGACAAATTGAGTTAGGTTAAGGGACAAATTGAGTTAGGTTAAGGGACAAATTGAGTTAGGTTAAGGGACAAATTGAGTTAGGTTAAGGGACAAATTGAGTTAGGTTAAGGGACAAATTGAGTTAGGTTAAGGGACAAATTGAGTTAGGTTAAGGGACAAATTGAGTTAGGTTAAGGGACAACTTGAGTTAGGTTAAGGGACAACTTGAGTTAGGTTAAGGGACAACTTGAGTTAGGTTAAGGGACAACTTGAGTTAGGTTAAGGGACAACTTGAGTTAGGTTAAGGGACAACTTGAGTTAGGTTAAGGGACAACTTGAGTTAGGTTAAGGGACAACTTGAGTTAGGTTAAGGGACAACTTGAGTTAGGTTAAGGGACAACTTGAGTTAGGTTAAGGGACAACTTGAGTTAGGTTAAGGGACAAATTGAGTTAGGTTAAGGGACAAATTGAGTTAGGTTAAGGGACAAATTGAGTTAGGTTAAGGGACAACTTGAGTTAGGTTAAGGGACAAATTGAGTTAGGTTAAGGGACAACTTGAGTTAGGTTAAGGGACAACTTGAGTTAGGTTAAGGGACAACTTGAGTTAGGTTAAGGGACAACTTGAGTTAGGTTAAGGGACAACTTGAGTTAGGTTAAGGGACAACTTGAGTTAGGTTAAGGGACAACTTGAGTTAGGTTAAGGGACAACTTGAGTTAGGTTAAGGGACAACTTGAGTTAGGTTAAGGGACAACTTGAGTTAGGTTAAGGGACAACTTGAGTTAGGTTAAGGGACAACTTGAGTTAGGTTAAGGGACAACTTGAGTTAGGTTAAGGGACAAATTGAGTTAGGTTAAGGGACAAATTGAGTTAGGTTAAGGGACAAATTGAGTTAGGTTAAGGGACAACTTGAGTTAGGTTAAGGGACAACTTGAGTTAGGTTAAGGGACAACTTGAGTTAGGTTAAGGGACAACTTGAGTTAGGTTAAGGGACAACTTGAGTTAGGTTAAGGGACAAATTGAGTTAGGTTAAGGGACAAATTGAGTTAGGTTAAGGGACAAATTGAGTTAGGTTAAGGGACAACTTGAGTTAGGTTAAGGGACAACTTGAGTTAGGTTAAGGGACAACTTGAGTTAGGTTAAGGGACAACTTGAGTTAGGTTAAGGGACAAATTGAGTTAGGTTAAGGGACAAATTGAGTTAGGTTAAGCGATAATCTGGTACAGCCACAGTTAGGTTAAGCGATAATCTGGTACAGCCACAGTTAGGTTAAGCGATAATCTGGTACAGCCACAGTTAGGTTAAGCGATAATCTGGTACAGCCACAGTTAGGTTAAGCGATAAACTGGTACAGCCACAGTTAGGTTAAGCGATAAACTGGTACAGCCACAGTTAGGTTAAGCGATAAACTGGTACAGCCACAGTTAGGTTAAGCGATAAACTGGTACAGCCACAGTTAGGTTAAGCGATAAACTGGTACAGCCACAGTTAGGTTAAGCGATAAACTGGTACAGCCACAGTTAGGTTAAGCGATAAACTGGTACAGCCACAGTTAGGTTAAGCGATAAACTGGTACAGCCACAGTTAGGTTAAGCGATAAACTGGTACAGCCACAGTTAGGTTAAGCGATAAAC
>NW_026062563.1:5000-10000 GCF_023897955.1 Schistocerca gregaria | reverse complement strand
GCTTTGGTTTCCCGGAGGCTGCCCGCCGAGTCATCGGAGGAACTGCGGCGGATCGCTGGCTGGCATCGTTTATGGTTAGAACTAGGGCGGTATCTGATCGCCTTCGAACCTCTAACTTTCGTTCTTGATTAATGAAAACATACTTGGCAAATGCTTTCGCTTCTGTTCGTCTTGCGACGATCCAAGAATTTCACCTCTAACGTCGCAATACGAATGCCCCCGCCTGTCCCTATTAATCATTACCTCGGGTTCCGAAAACCAACAAAATAGAACCGAGGTCCTATTCCATTATTCCATGCACACAGTATTCAGGCGGGCTTGCCTGCTTTAAGCACTCTAATTTGTTCAAAGTAAACGTGCCGGCCCACCGAGACACTCAACAAAGAGCACCCTGGTAGGATTTAAACGGGGTCCGCCTCGGGACGCGAAAGCACCCCTTCGGCTCGCCCCACCGGCAGGACGTCCCACGATACATGCCAGTTAAACACCGACGGGCGGTGAACCAACAGCGTGGGACACAAATCCAACTACGAGCTTTTTAACCGCAACAACTTTAATATACGCTATTGGAGCTGGAATTACCGCGGCTGCTGGCACCAGACTTGCCCTCCAATAGATACTCGTTAAAGGATTTAAAGTGTACTCATTCCGATTACGGGGCCTCGGATGAGTCCCGTATCGTTATTTTTCGTCACTACCTCCCCGTGCCGGGAGTGGGTAATTTGCGCGCCTGCTGCCTTCCTTGGATGTGGTAGCCGTTTCTCAGGCTCCCTCTCCGGAATCGAACCCTGATTCCCCGTTACCCGTTACAACCATGGTAGGCGCAGAACCTACCATCGACAGTTGATAAGGCAGACATTTGAAAGATGCGTCGCCGGTACGAGGACCGTGCGATCAGCCCAAAGTTATTCAGAGTCACCAAGGCAAACGGACCAGACAAGCCAATCCGATTGGTTTTGATCTAATAAAAGCGTCCCTTCCATCTCTGGTCGGGACTCTGTTTGCATGTATTAGCTCTAGAATTACCACAGTTATCCAAGTAACGTGGGTACGATCTAAGGAACCATAACTGATTTAATGAGCCATTCGCGGTTTCACCTTAATGCGGCTTGTACTGAGACATGCATGGCTTAATCTTTGAGACAAGCATATGACTACTGGCAGGATCAACCAGGGAGCTGCGTCAACTAGAGCTGAGCAGCCGGCCGCCCGGGAGTGTGTCCCGGGGGCCCGCGCGAACACGCAAGCGTCCGCTCAATTATTCTGCAAACAGGAGGAGGCCGAGCTCCCCTGCACGATACACCTCGAAACCCTCTCAGGTCCCGGCGGCGCGCAGCGCCGTCCTAGGTACTTGGTCGGTTTCGAGAGAGGCGCAATCGCCCGGAGTTAGGCGAGTAGACGGTTTTAGTGCGAACACCCTTGCTCCCAACTGAGCTTGCCGCTGCCGACAGAGGCCCGGGAGCGTGCTGTCGTGGCATTGCCGGCGGGAGACAACACGCGCCACCTATGGTGACCGGCAGCTCCAACGCCAGCGCCACACAAGGGCAAAGCCCCACTTGGGTGCAGAAGCGAACTCTCCCAGCACAGCGCACGCGCCAACACGTCCGCACAACTGCGATACAAACCACCTGCGAGAACCGCTGGGGCGACCGAGCAGCAGACGGCGTCGCGGCGCCGAGTGCCAGGCGGCGGCGCACCCTCAACGCACACAGTCCTCAATCAGACCAGCACACTGCAGATGTCCACCGCGCTTCGCACCGGGCTCGGCTGAACCAACTTTGGCCGCCAGGCGCCGCGTGCAGGGTGCGCCGCAGCGTAGCTGCGCCGCCTGCCGGGCCCGTCGGCTGGCGCTCCTGCCACTCGGCGCCCCCCACCAGCCGCCTGTTGCGCGTGCGCCCACGCAGCGCGCGGCCAACACGCCGGGCGGCCCCCCTTCACCGGCCGGGAACAGTCCCACCAAGCCACCGCCGCGTATCGCTTCATACCCACATGGGCCTAGTCACGCGTGTGGATGTGGCGGGTACCGCTGAAACAACCGGTTAATAGCTGTACCGATCGTCGCCATCACAGATTCACCTCCAGCGTGAACAACCGCTCAACAACGGATTTCCAGTTCATTTGCGTATCTTGGGCAGTAAACGTAGATGTCCACCTACATTTGCGAATTCAACAATTCTTGCATGCCAGGATGTCATGTGTCACGACACGCTACATCAGACCACATACACACTGCGACATGTGCAGAAGAGAACACGTGGAAGGTGGCCCGCGCACGTATGCGATGTACCTTCCGCGATCCACTGTCAACCGGCATCTGCGGCATGTCCCAGATATGGAACGCGGTCCACCAGGGTAGCACTTTGTGTGAGGCAATACGACAAAGTCGGAATACACGCGTCACTACATCAGACGGCTCACGCTGACCTGACCTGACCTGACTCACCGCACCACCACCCCCAGCGACCCAGGGTGACATACAATGCGTTCGTACGTTCCTCCCACACGCCTCTACGGCGTACCACAGTGCAACCTAGCTGTTATTGGGAGACGAGACAAGTAGCATCAAGCACAACATATGGAAATTGAGATTCGACACCGTTGGGCACAGCCAGCGTACGGTCACACGTATCACACTACTTCACTCTGTACGTAACGACCGATGATCGGTACAGCGTGTGGGTTACGCGTACGACATCAGCGGACAATGGACACAGACCATACCACGACGTACACTGAGGGCGTCGACATCTGAATGCAACTGAACAGCTGCGAGGCTCATTTAACACTCAAACGCCAGACCGACCAGCTTGAGAGGACAGAGACACAAAGAGGGGGACAGAGGGGGACAGAGGGGGGGGAGGGGGGGGGGTCGGCGATATAGTCCTATTGCAGTACAATTGACAGTGGATAGCAGGAATATGTGGAAAGTAAGCAACACTCGCAAGACATCTACATGAGGATAACAACGACACCAGAGATTCCGAGCAGTGAACTATGTTAGGCAAAGGGACAACGTGGGTTAGGTTAAGGGACAACGTGGGTTAGGTTAAGGGACAACGTGGGTTAGGTTAAGGGACAACGTGGGTTAGGTTAAGGGACAACGTGGGTTAGGTTAAGGGACAACGTGGGTTAGGTTAAGGGACAACGTGGGTTAGGTTAAGGGACAACGTGGGTTAGGTTAAGGGACAACGTGGGTTAGGTTAAGGGACAACGTGGGTTAGGTTAAGGGACAACGTGGGTTAGGTTAAGGGACAACGTGGGTTAGGTTAAGGGACAACGTCGGTTAGGTTAAGGGACAACGTCGGTTAGGTTAAGGGACAACGTGGGTTAGGTTAAGGGACAACGTGGGTTAGGTTAAGGGACAACGTGGGTTAGGTTAAGGGACAACGTGGGTTAGGTTAAGGGACAACGTGGGTTAGGTTAAGGGACAACGTGGGTTAGGTTAAGGGACAACTTGAGTTAGGTTAAGGGACAACTTGAGTTAGGTTAAGGGACAACTTGAGTTAGGTTAAGGGACAACTTGAGTTAGGTTAAGGGACAACTTGAGTTAGGTTAAGGGACAACTTGAGTTAGGTTAAGGGACAACTTGAGTTAGGTTAAGGGACAACTTGAGTTAGGTTAAGGGACAACTTGAGTTAGGTTAAGGGACAAATTGAGTTAGGTTAAGGGACAAATTGAGTTAGGTTAAGGGACAAATTGAGTTAGGTTAAGGGACAAATTGAGTTAGGTTAAGGGACAAATTGAGTTAGGTTAAGGGACAAATTGAGTTAGGTTAAGGGACAAATTGAGTTAGGTTAAGGGACAAATTGAGTTAGGTTAAGGGACAAATTGAGTTAGGTTAAGGGACAACTTGAGTTAGGTTAAGGGACAAATTGAGTTAGGTTAAGGGACAACTTGAGTTAGGTTAAGGGACAACTTGAGTTAGGTTAAGGGACAACTTGAGTTAGGTTAAGGGACAACTTGAGTTAGGTTAAGGGACAACTTGAGTTAGGTTAAGGGACAACTTGAGTTAGGTTAAGGGACAACTTGAGTTAGGTTAAGGGACAACTTGAGTTAGGTTAAGGGACAACTTGAGTTAGGTTAAGGGACAACTTGAGTTAGGTTAAGGGACAACTTGAGTTAGGTTAAGGGACAAATTGAGTTAGGTTAAGGGACAAATTGAGTTAGGTTAAGGGACAACTTGAGTTAGGTTAAGGGACAAATTGAGTTAGGTTAAGGGACAAATTGAGTTAGGTTAAGGGACAACTTGAGTTAGGTTAAGGGACAACTTGAGTTAGGTTAAGGGACAACTTGAGTTAGGTTAAGGGACAACTTGAGTTAGGTTAAGGGACAACTTGAGTTAGGTTAAGGGACAACTTGAGTTAGGTTAAGGGACAACTTGAGTTAGGTTAAGGGACAACTTGAGTTAGGTTAAGGGACAACTTGAGTTAGGTTAAGGGACAACTTGAGTTAGGTTAAGGGACAACTTGAGTTAGGTTAAGGGACAAATTGAGTTAGGTTAAGGGACAAATTGAGTTAGGTTAAGGGACAAATTGAGTTAGGTTAAGGGACAACTTGAGTTAGGTTAAGGGACAACTTGAGTTAGGTTAAGGGACAACTTGAGTTAGGTTAAGGGACAACTTGAGTTAGGTTAAGGGACAACTTGAGTTAGGTTAAGGGACAACTTGAGTTAGGTTAAGGGACAAATTGAGTTAGGTTAAGGGACAAATTGAGTTAGGTTAAGGGACAACTTGAGTTAGGTTAAGGGACAACTTGAGTTAGGTTAAGGGACAACTTGAGTTAGGTTAAGGGACAACTTGAGTTAGGTTAAGGGACAAATTGAGTTAGGTTAAGGGACAAATTGAGTTAGGTTAAGCGATAATCTGGTACAGCCACAGTTAGGTTAAGCGATAATCTGGTACAGCCACAGTTAGGTTAAGCGATAATCTGGTACAGCCACAGTTAGGTTAAGCGATAATCTGGTACAGCCACAGTTAGGTTAAGCGATAAACTGGTACAGC
>NW_026062562.1:0-54163 GCF_023897955.1 Schistocerca gregaria | reverse complement strand
CGCTTCTTTCGAAACTAGCCCATCGCCATGTCCGGACGCGGAAAGGGAGGCAAAGTCAAGGGCAAGTCAAAGTCCCGCTCAAGCAGGGCTGGGCTCCAGTTCCCGGTCGGCAGAATCCACCGCCTCCTGCGCAAGGGAAACTACGCCGAGCGCGTCGGCGCCGGGGCGCCCGTCTACCTCGCCGCCGTCATGGAGTACCTCGCGGCTGAGGTGCTCGAGCTGGCCGGAAACGCGGCCCGCGACAACAAGAAGACGCGCATCATCCCGCGCCACCTGCAGCTCGCCATACGCAACGACGAGGAGCTCAACAAGCTCTTGTCGGGCGTCACCATCGCACAGGGAGGTGTCCTGCCCAACATCCAGGCCGTCCTGCTGCCAAAGAAGACCGAGAAGAAGGCCTAAAAGAGAGACAGCGCAATCGGCAACCGCCGCGTGCTCCCTTGGCACGCAGCGCGCCATTTGCCGCCTCGGCTCAAAAACAAAACACAATCGGCCCTTTTCAGGGCCACCACACAAACCTACGTCCAAAGCAGAATTCCAGTCGTTCGTCGCACCACTTCTCTCTCTCTCTCTCTCTCTCTCTCTCTCTCTCTGTGTGTACGGTTTTTTTTCCTTCTTACACACACAGGCGCCGCCATCTTGTACACACGTACTTGGCCACCTCCTCCACTCCACTCCACGCACGCACAGTCTCGCGACCATTAACCAGCACACGTGGCGCACAACAACACACCTCAAAAATAACCCCTCGGCACTCAGCCGCGCCGCAACACACAGCCCATCCACCGACAAGAAGCATACAAGCAAAGAGGGAGGGGAAGGAAGGAAGGAAGGAAGGAAGGAAGGAAGGAGGGAGCTCACACAACGCAAGGGCACGCTTCCTTCCCTCCCAACCGCACCGCACACCACGTCAAAAAAACTCCAAACAAAACTAAAAGGCCAAGTAGACTAAAAAAGGAAAAGAAAAACCAGCAACACAGACTCTTTCGCACTTTTCAACTTCCGAACACTGTGGTGGCCCTGAAAAGGGCCGTTTTTCAATCTCTCTTTCCTTCCTTCCTTCGGTCTCACACCGCCTAACCGCCGAAACCGTACAGGGTGCGCCCCTGCCTCTTCAGGGCGTACACCACGTCCATGGCCGTCACAGTCTTGCGCTTGGCGTGCTCAGTGTACGTCACCGCGTCGCGGATCACGTTCTCCAGGAACACCTTCAGCACTCCGCGCGTCTCCTCGTAGATCAGACCAGAGATGCGCTTCACGCCGCCCCTGCGCGCCAGGCGGCGGATCGCGGGCTTCGTGATGCCCTGGATGTTGTCGCGCAACACCTTGCGGTGCCGCTTGGCGCCACCCTTGCCGAGCCCCTTTCCTCCCTTGCCGCGGCCTGTCATTCTTCTTCTTCTTCAAGCGTCTCAACCACAATAATATAAAAAACAGAAAGCAAGGCAAGCTCCTCACCCGGCGCTAGCGAGTCGGCTACGGTTGTGGCGCCCAGCGCGCGCGCCGCCCCCCTATATAGACTCTGGGGCCCCGCGGCCCGCCCTCCCCTCCCCCCACCACCGCGCACCGAGGGCATATAAGCGCAGCACCCGGGGCGCGCGGGCCCGTTGTCAAGGCAGCACCGGACGCCGTCGCGCACGCATATCCTCCACGCCGCATCCGCATCCGCAGTAGCCATGGCCCGGACAAAGCAAACGGCCCGCAAGTCCACCGGCGGAAAGGCGCCGCGCAAACAGCTCGCCACCAAGGCGGCGAGGAAGAGCGCGCCCGCCACCGGCGGCGTCAAGAAGCCCCACCGCTACAGGCCGGGCACCGTCGCCCTGCGAGAAATCAGGCGCTACCAGAAGAGCACAGAGCTGCTCATCCGCAAGCTGCCATTCCAGCGCCTAGTGCGCGAGATCGCCCAGGACTTCAAGACCGACCTGCGCTTCCAGAGCTCCGCAGTCATGGCCCTGCAAGAGGCCAGCGAGGCCTACCTCGTCGGCCTCTTCGAAGACACCAACCTGTGCGCAATCCACGCCAAGCGAGTCACCATCATGCCCAAGGACATCCAGCTCGCGCGCCGCATCCGCGGCGAGCGCGCCTAAACCCGCACACCGCCAAACAAACAAAACGGCCCTTTTCAGGGCCACTAACGTCTCTCCGTCGCGAGCAAAACTTTGTCGGTCGCAACGACTAGTTCCCCACTCACTCTCCAGTCCAGTCGTCCCACCCCCGGCCCGGCCCGGCGCCGCCGTTTCCAAAAAAAAAAAAAAAAGCACCGCACCGGCCGAACCAAGTCGCAAGCGTCAATAGCGCCACCCACACAGGCCACGGCACAAAACGTGACGCCCGGAAAGCAAAGCAAAGCAAAGCAAAACAAAAAAGACTATTCCAAAACCACCACCAAGACAAACAAACAAACAAACAAACGCGGCGCAAAATAAATAGGTAAAAGTAAAATACACTTTGTGTAACACCAGCCGCGCGCCGCCGCCCACGCCCGCCAACGACCCCACAATCCAACCACCATCCACACATGAAACAAACAAACGCCAGCAAGCAAGACAGACAGACAACAAGGCAACCGACCGACCACGACACGACACGACAATCAACACCTTCCCGACGTGCTTTGATGGCCCTGAGAAGGGCCGTTTTTGTTTTTGTCCGGGACCGCGCGACAGCCTCTGGTTGCGCGCCGGCCACCAGGCGACGGTGTCAACCGCCAACCCTTCCCTGCCCTTTTTACTTCTTCTTCTTGGGCGAAGCCTTCGCCTTAGACGGCGTCGCCGTCGCCTTCTTCGGGCGCGGCGCCTTCGGCTTCTTCGTCGGAACCTTGGCGGCCTTCTTCGCCTTCGACGGCGACTTGGCCTTGGCCGGCTTGGCCGCAGCCGCCTTCTTCGCACCCGCGGGAGCGGCCGACGCCGCAGACGCCTTCTTGGCGGCGCCCGCCTTCCGACCGGTCGCCGCCTTCACGCCGCCAGCCTTCTTTGCGCCGGCCGCACGGGCCCCCTTCTTCTCCTTGCTGGCCGGAGCGGCGCGCTTCTTCTTCGCACCACCGCCGCCACCACGAGCCTTGCCGCCCTCGGCCGCCCCGCCGCCGGCGCCGGCAAGCTTGAAAGAGCCCGACGCGCCCTTCCCCTTCGTCTGCACCAGCTCGCCAGCCACGACGGCCGACTTGAGGTACTTCTTGATAAAGGGCGCCAGCTTCTCCGCGTCCAGCTTGTAGTGCGCGGCAATGTACTTCTTGATCGCCTGCAGCGACGACCCGCCGCGCTCCTTCAGACTCTTGATGGCGGCCGTCACCATCTCAGAGGTGCGCGGGTGCGCAGGCTTGGCGCGCGGCTTCTTCGCAGACGACGCAGACTTGGCCTTCTTCGTAGTGCCGGTGGCGGCGGGTGCCGCGGCAGTCTCGTTCGTAGCCGCCTGGTCTGCCATCTTTTGCTTGTTCTCTTTTCTTTTTTCCCCTTGGTTTCGCTTCCTTCTCTCCTTCGACGACGCACAACAGCGAGGGGCGCGCAGCAGAGAATAGCCGCGCACGCGCCTGGCCCAGCCAGTGTCGCGGGCGGGCGCGGACGGCCGAGAGAGCGGCCGCCACTCGGCGCGCCGCCGCGCCGCCGCGCCGCGCCTCCCGCGCTTGCTACCGCCCAACGTCCGACAGCCTGCGCGGAGCAGCCCCCAACCTGCGCCGCAACCACCCGCGCCATTCAAACCACCGAGGATGGGGCTACACACACCGACACCACGGTCGCCAACCAGTCGCCGCGGCGGCGCCGCAAACCACGGCCAAACTGCAGCCACCGCGCGCCACAGCCTGGGTCGGCCCGCCGAGAATCGCCGCCCCCGCCCAAATGCCGCCCCCACAGCCCCAGCCGACGACCCGCCACAATGGCCAAACCTTCGTCAAAACTCCCGCACCGTCGCCGCGGCAGCCCGGCCACCGCGGCCGGCGCCACAGCCACACGAGCCGAGTCGTGCGGCGATGACGGCCGTGCACAAACGCACCTCCGCCGCCCCATCGCCTTCCGCCGTTTTCCCGATCGGCCCGCAGCCGTCGGGCCACGGCCGCGGGCCGTCCTCCTCCTCTCGCCTCGCCCGCCAACACCCACAGCCCTTCCAACACATTTTTCTTTTCTTTTTTCTTTTTTTTTTTTACTTTTTTACGATCGCCGCCTGCGCAACATGGCACCGGCCGACGGAGCGCCAACCCCCCCGCCACAGGCGAAAACAAAACAACGATAAACAAACAAACAAAATAAATTACCAGCCAGCCCCAACTACAGACACACCGAATCTGCCCTCACAGCCGACCTTACACGCCTCAACGTCAAAACAAAGGTGGTTTCTTTCTTTCAACGGTTACCTTACCTTAGGTTACGTCAGGTTAGGCTAAGAAGGCGTCAGGGTTAGGTTAAGCGTTGACGTGACGTCACGTCTTAACGTAGGCGTTAAGCTAAGGTTGCGGTCACGTACGTTAGGTTAAGGCGACTTGGGGGTTGGCCTAAGAGCTTAGGTTAGGTTAGGTTACGTTAGTTTAGGTGGCTGCGTTAAGGGGCTTAAAGAAGTTTAGGAGAGGTTAAGGCGTCGAGGCGGCCGCACCCCCTTAGCTGCTGCGGCTCGGCCACGCCACGCCACGCTTTGGGGTTTCATAAGGTCGCGCGGCGGGTCGTCGGCACGCCGCAAAGGACAAAACTGCAAGACGACGTCGAAAAACAAACAACAGGTAAAAAATAAATAAGTAAAAATAAACGACGCCGACAGGCGGGGATCAGCAGAACAAGCAGATTCCGGAGAGCGAACGAGACACGCACACACACAAACCCCCCCGAGCCGAGAGAGCACAGAGCACCACCACGTGTCGGCCTCCGCTCACCCGACTCGGCTGGGCTGGGCTGGGCTGGGCTGGGCTGGGCTGGCGGCCGGGCCGGATGCACGTACACGTACGGCTACAGCCACTACCCGTACACAGCCGCTCTTCACGCAACACCAGCCAAATGGCGCGCCCGCGGCTCGTCGCGGTCGCAACGCCACGCCGGCACACTTTCGGCACCACCGTTTTCGCGCGCACCGCAAACAAAACGCAGCCGACACACACAGAGAGAAAAAAAAAAAAAAAAAAACACAGAGCGCGAGACGGGCGGCGGCGCACCTTTCGCCAGCCGGCAGGCAATCGACTCGCCCAGTACGACAAACGCGCACGCCACCCCACCCAACCAACCAACCAACCAGTCGTCGTCGTCGTCGTCGTCGTCGTCCCGAAATCAAACAAACTCTCAAAAGCACAGCCCCTGCTGCCAACGGACGCAGGCGCCACGCAGCTCCCCTTCCCGCCACACTCGATTCGCAGCGCAACTCACCCGGCACACCGTCAAACGACGGGCTGGGCTCGCCGCATCGCCGCAACCTACACACCTTCCCCGCCACGACGCACAGCCCCACCAGACGCCCGTGCCGCAACGACACTACTGCACTACCACTACCGCACTACTCCTCTCGCCCTTGCCATACACGACACAACACGCCAAAAAATGAAAATCCAAATACAAACAAAAACACCGCCCCCGCGACCCAAACACATGCACGGCGCGCCAACACACGCGAGGCAAGGCACGCAGCAAACGGCGTCCCCTCCGCGTCGCGCCATCAACCTACACACACAAGGCAACCAACAACAGCCAGCCAGCCAGCCAGCCCCACTCTCACGCCGCAAAAACAGAAAACACACCGAAACCGCCAAACGCCGCACATTCGCGCTTCGCACTTACCACACACCTCTCGGCATCCGTTTCGCACACAACGACGCGACGCACAATACATCATCACGGGCTACGCACGCACACCGCGACCCACTTTTTTACGACGCCCTCGGCAGAGCACACGTGCCCACGCCCACACACAGTCGACACAACGACGCAGCGCGCAGCAGACGCGGCCGCAACACGTACCTCCCCGACGACGCGCCAACACCGCCAGCCACTGCTCACTCGCCCAAGCAACCCGTGCACACAACTGCCACACGCGTCCACCACGCCGCCGCCAACCACCCGCCCGCCAGGGGGCGCTCACGTCCGCGACAACAGCGCGGCACCGCCGGACCGGGCCGGGCCGAACCGAGCCGAGCCGCCGCCTCCTCTCCACTCGGCACGCCACGTCCTGCTTGCAAAACACATGGCTCGTCCCTCTGTACACACAACGCGCCTGCCTGCCTGCGGTCGCCGCCGGCATCTATCTACCTGCGCATCGGAGCCAGGCCGGCAAGCCCACACTTAAATAATGCACTTCACCAGCCAAACAAACCCACTCTTCCTTTCTTTGCACAGCGCATGCAACAGCAGCCCCAGGAGCCGGGCCCGCCGCCAGCGTCTCCTCCTCCTCTGGGCACAGCCAGCCAGCCAGCCGTTCCCACCGCCCCGCCCCTGCTCTGCAGAACAAGAAAAAACGAAAAAGTACCAACACACGCACCCAAAGCGTAAGCCAGACAAGACCAGCCTCTCCAAGGCCACACACACGCAAAAAAAACAAAAAAACAAAAACACTACAACAGAATAAAATGAAAAAGAAAAAGCAAGCTGTCGCCTCGCCCCCGCCCGTCCCCCCACCCCACCACATTCGCCCCCTCCGCTTGTTTTCCTTTCTACAATTTCCCTCTTTTCCACCCAATATCCCGCCGCGGTTTACGGGCACCGGCCGATTTTGCGCCCGCCCACATGTGTGCCTACTCCCCACCACCATTCCCTCCGCAGCCCGCAGCCCGCAGCCCGCAGCCCGCAGCCCGCTTTTCCCCCCCTCCCTGCCCACACCACACCACACCACACCACACCGACGGTGCTGACGTCGACACGCACCCAAGACAGGGGCCACGACCGTCTTTTTTCCTGGGCCCATCCCCGCACCGCACCTCCTTCCAATCAACGCTGTGGCGCCTGTGTCCGCGCGAGACGCGTGCGCGCCGCCTCTCTCAACATCCGTCCGCCGTCCGCCGGCCGGCCCGTTTTTCGGCCCCCAGGCCATCCGTCAACCACCACTGCCACTGCCCCTGCCCCTGCCCCTGCCCCTGCCCCTGCCCCTGCCCGCCCCGCACCACACCACACACCGCTGCTTGCCCCGGCCGTTGCCACCAAAGGCGCCAACCGCAGCCCGCGCGCGCCAGAAACTACAGGGACCCAGCCGACCGACGAAAATCAGAGCAATTGGCCGGGAGGATCAAAAAGAGAGCTCCGAAAACCACCGTAGCGAGGCGTGGGAGGAAACGTTACGAGAAGCAGAAAGGGACCAGGAAAAATTCTGGAAATTTCTTAAAACTCGTAAACTAAACACGAAACATCTACATCTACATCTACATGGGGAAGGAACGACCCCACAGACCGAGCTGAAGCACTGGCGGATTCACTAGAAAGGCAATTCCAAGCACCAGAAGCGGTAGATGACGAAACTGATGACCACCAGGAAATGGTACTCAGAAGGGTAAAACCGCATCCTAAGTGCCCCGATCAGAACATCTTTCACAATCCAATAAACGCAGAAACCCCGTATCTTATCACATCACAAACATACACACATCCTAAGAAGGCATCAGGCCCAGATTCCATCAAACCGCAACTACTACATCACCTACCTCCAGCAACTATCAATTATCTATCTAACATCAATATATAATGCTTGCTTCAGACTAAACTACTTGGAAACAGGCCCGAGTCATCACATTACCAAAGCCAAACAAGGACTTATTATTTCCGCAAAACTATAGGCCAACTTCCTTGGAAAGGTCCTCGGAAAGCTCATTCAAACTGAACTGAAGAAATTCAATTCTTAAAGGATAACAACATAATCATCCCACAACAATTCCGATTCCGCGAAGAACACAGCACCACCCACCAGGTGACCAGACTAGTCGAGCACATATGTCAGGCCAGAAACATTAGACACAGTACTGGAGCAGTCCTGCTTGACATTGGAAAAGCATTCGGATAACGCCTTATCTACAAGCTCCACCAGTACAACTGCCCCATCCACATTATTGCTTCTTTTCTCCGCAACAGAGCATTCTATGTCCATGTACCAGGAGCGGCAAGTAACACTAGATCCATAGAGGCTGGAGTCCCGCAAGGCTCAGTGCTGGGGCCCATTCTCTACTCAATATACACAAACAAACAGCTGGGAGGACACTTGTCACTATTTGCAGACGACACTGCAGTCTACCGCAGCAGTTCTAACCTGCAATATAGAGTCACAAAAATAGAGCAACACCTACAATCCATCCAGAAATGGGCTAACCAAAAAAAACAATAAACGCGGAGAAAACCCAAGCAATACAATACGATTCACATTCAAAAAGAATACCTCCTAACCTGCATATACGCCTCAGAAATAACAATCTTCCATGGTCAGGCACAATAAAGTATCTAGGCATCAAGCTGGACAAGAGGTTGACATTTAGAGACCATGTTACACACGTTTGTAACAAGGCTGCAGCAGCAATATTCAGACTGTACCCAATCATCAAAGGAAACAGAATAAATATGCGCGCCAAAAAGAAAATCTTCAAAACCGTCATAGGAACCAGCCATCACTTACGGCTCTGAAAATCTGGTCAATGGCCGCAGACACCAACATAACAAGAGTAAAAAAAAAGGGTGCACAACAAATACTTCAGAATTGCTGCTGATGCCGGCCGGTACCAGACAAACCGAGACATATACACAAACCATAACATACTCAAAATCCCGGAAATCATCCAAAGAAAAATCCATAAAGTTTTTTTTTTTTTTTTTTTTTTTTTTCCCACCAAACCACGGATTCGAACCACCCACTCATCAGAAATCTGGGACAAAATCCACCCGACCCAAGAACGACATTTCCCATCACGACAAAACACCACAAACTACAACATACCATGATAAACAAAAATAAAATACAAACACCATAACACTCACTCAAACAACAAACATCTACACACACCCAAGAGACCCTATCATCCCATCATTTTGTTACCCAACATAATCAGACAGAAGGCAGGGATCAAGGACAGATCCGGTCCTTCGAGTACAGGGGGTAAAAAAATACCCATCAGACCAGCTCGCTCTCTCTCTCTCTCTCTCTCTCTCTCTCTCTCTCTCCGTGCCGACGCTGCCCCGCACACGCGTTCGCGTTCGGCCGACACCACACGACAGGTCTTTGGGGCCCCGCCACTGCGCACACGCACGCCTCCTCCTCTTCCTTAGTTCTTTTTCGCTTTTCTTTTCTCCCCCGCCCCCCGCTCTCACCGCCACATCATCCCGCAACCCTTGGGGGATGTTTCCCAACATCAACGCGCCCCAATTCCACTCTCTGCCCGTGCCGCACTCTCCACTTTGCTTCTCCCCGTCCCCTACACACACGACTGCCGAAACCCCGGTTGACACACCTTCTCGTAGGACAGGGGTGCGTGCGTTGTCTTGACGGTGACAGCAACAGCAACGGATCCGTCCATCCCATTCCCCCCCCCCCCCCCACTCGGTAAAGAACCATGTTCAACCCACACTACACAACAAGGGGGGCACACACGAACGCGAAAGAAAGGGCAGGGCAGGGCAGGGCAACTATCTCGTACACATTCTTCCTCAGAACCCACATATCACATCAACGAACGGCAGGCCAATTGCGGACTCAGCCGTGTCAGGCAAATCCAACCCAACCAACACCTCCCACGGAAACCCTGACACTGATCCAGCAGTACGTCCACATACATCGCCACACCAAATACGGGTGACGAGTGAGCAACAAATGGAACAATACACAACAAGGCTGACCTAATAAAAACTGCACGTCACGTCATACCTTCCAGACAGACGCAGTTCCGACGGGACGGCGGAACCGTATACGTACCTTTCAGCCACAACAACCGACCGACTGGACACGCCCGCGTCTCCAGCCAGCCAACCACCAGGGCCACACAGCCCGCAAGTTTCAGCGTCAACACTTCTTAACGTACGTTGCAAACTTTTCAAAACATTGCCACACACACACCACGAAAAGCGTCAACCTCTCTCACACTGGATACACTCAACACTTTTTGTCGGCGGAGCTTGAGCCCAACGGTTGACACACCCCCACCGGCCACACAGGTTTCCCTTTGAAAATTGCAGTGACGGAGGAGACGCGGCATTACGAGAGGGTTGTTTCCGAGAGCGCGAGCTGGACGGAGCTGCGGCGCCGCCGCCGCCGCCGAGGGGTAATGAACGCACGCGATGCCGCATGACAGCCCATCACCCAAAGTTTCACCCACAACTGCACAGGTCGCACCCCCTTTTCGCGCCATACTAGTGTCGATCGTCAATTACAGCTGACGGTGTTCGCATTTGCCACTTGACGGGGGGGAAAAGAAAACAAACATCTGACACGCCATGTGTTTCTCTCTCTCTCTGTTACATCTAGGTCATTGGGCAGCCACTGTAAAAAAAAAAAAAAAAATAAATAAATATTTTTACGACATGGTTGGGTAAGTGATTTAAAGACAACAATTGTGGGTCACACACCATAGACCATTTCGATAGTGTTCTTGTTCTTCTCTTTTTCCTTTTTTTATCGCTCAATTGAAATAAAACCTGGGGATGATGCAATGCTGCGATATGGCACAACCGTCGTCCATTGTACACAACTCGGGAACAAAAAGAAACCAATTCAGGGAACGTTCGTTCCTTCACAACGTTTCTTTCAACGCACTTGGTCTTTACCATCCTGTATATTCAACACACATTTCCTTTCATCAAACTAGGGCATTTCCATAACAGTTTGTTTCCGTTTCTGTGAGCACAATACTGCTTCTTCGACGTCATTTCACCATCTTAACTACAGACAGACAACAAAATAGGAAAACAGGCCTTGAGAACCCCGTCCACCAAATTTCAGTTAGCACGGCATCCAAGATTCTTTTCCGGGGAGTGTGCAGTGCAGCTGACGCTGCTCAGACCATATACCGTCGCCAGTCTCACTCAACTCTTGCGCATTCCACCATTCTACGCTACGTGACAATGCAAAAATGAATGAATCAAACCCGCCCAGAGAGCGTCTTGTGCGAGGGGACACACGATATAGAGAACAACAAAACACACAGGGGACACCACCACAGTTGGAGAGAACGTTTCCACCACGGCAGCCGCGCCGTTACGCGCTTTTTTTTTTTTTTTTTTTTCCTCCCCCCCACTGCACACCTCCGACACCACGGGAACGTTCACCGTCCCGTTGCCCTACACTGGCGTTTCTTTTCAACCCCCCACCCTATTCCTCGCTCCCCGGACATTCGACCGATCACAAAGTGCAACCTCTCGTTACCGTCGGGTGCCCCTCTTCATCCCCGGGGCGCCAACAACAAAACAAAAACACCACCGACGCCGTCGTCTCGCGTCACCTCACTCAACTGAGCGGAAAATACACGTACATCCAGAATGACGACACCGCCTCCACAAACAAAAACCAGACGTCAGACGTCAGGTCGAAAGAGGGCACCGTACGTCGTGGCGCGTGGTCTCCTAACTCACCTCGCGCGTACAAATACAATGCAATACAATGCGTGTCACCTCACGTTCACACACACCTCCACGCTCCACTTTTACGTCGCCCAACCAACCAACTAACTTAACGCACCCGCTCGGCGTAGAAGCAGCTGTAGGCGGCAACGTGTTTCTCACCCTCGCCACCAACGGTGTGACATCCGACAGTCGCGGTTTGCTTTCCGTTCCACACCTCCGGCCATACCATACAAAGGGGACAAAAACAAAAATATATATCAAACAAGCCAACTCCAGCGATCCGCCCCCCTAACACCAACACGTCTCGAAACACCCACGCCCACGACCCGGCTGTGGCTAAAGTGCGTATCCCCAACGTCACACCAAAACCAAAGGCGCCGGCGCCGCACCACACCACAAGCTACAGCTACAGCTGTGCCGCCCGTCCACCCGCTCACAACAACAACAATTCCGCCCTTCCCGCAAAGGCATTTTGGTGGCCCTGAAAAGGGCCGTTTTTTTTTTTCTCTTTCCTTCGCCGCGCCGCGGACGAGCCTCCCATTTCCAAGAGCCACCTCCTTACTTGGAGCTCGTGTACTTGGTCACCGCCTTCGTGCCCTCGCTCACCGCGTGCTTGGCCAGCTCGCCAGGCAGCAAGAGCCGCACAGCGGTCTGGATCTCGCGGGACGTGATGGTCGAGCGCTTGTTGTAGTGCGCCAGGCGAGAAGCCTCGGCCGCAATGCGCTCGAAAATGTCGTTCACGAAGCTGTTCATGATGCTCATCGCCTTCGAAGAGATGCCCGTGTCAGGGTGCACCTGCTTCAGCACCTTGTAGATGTAGATGGCATAGCTCTCCTTCCTCTTGCGCTTCTTCTTCTTGTCGCCCTTCGAAATGTTCTTCTGCGCCTTGCCAGCCTTCTTGGCGGCTTTCCCGCTAGTCTTGGGCGGCATCACGAACAAACAGGCAGGCAGGCACGCGCAGTCAGTCAGTCAAGCGCTCCGCTCCAGTCAGCGTCTCCCCACACAGTGGCACCCGCCGCACGCCGCCGCCGCACCTTTACCAGCTCGCCCTGCTGCGGCCGCCGACCAATGGGGCGCGCGCGCAACCGGCCGCCGCACCCGAGCCCATAAAGGACCCCCACCCCGCCGGCGCCGGCATACGCTGAGCAGCAGCCGGTGCGAACGCACGCGTGTTATGCTACGCTAGTTCCACCGACCGCGCTGACTGTGAAGCCTTAGGAACCTCGCTTGCGAGGAACACTGCGGGAGCACCTGGTGAAATTCCTCGTGTAAGCCCCGAGTGAGAAGTGTCCCGGTTGTGTTCTTATTAGGACGCAAACGGGCCTTGTAGGGCCAGCGGGTTAAATTAGAGTTGCACAAGGCGGCACCCTGAGCTTTTTAGCGCCAGCGGGAGCCGTTGAGCAAATCGTCGTTGTGCCCAGCGAGTTGGAGCAGCGCCTTGGGAGTCGTAGCAGTTACTACTGCCGCGACGCGAGGCGCGTCTTCTTGTTGCCGCGGGCCGGTTTTCCGGCCGGATCGAGCGCCACAGCTGCCGCAGGGAATCTCCCTGCCCCCCCGAGAGTTAGGGCAATTGCGTGTCAGGGCCTGGAAGACGACCAGATCCGCAAGGAACTGCTCGCCGATCAGTATACCCGCGCACGTCAGGCGTTAGGGCTGAGTGTTGGCCGGAAACGTGTAACGGTGACAACAAAGGCCGCACTCAGCAATCACTTGGCAGCCCTTGACTTTGCCGCCCCCACACCGCGTATAGACATGGAGGACTCGGTGGAAATCGATGTCAGGAGAGCAGGGACGAGCTTCACAGTGGAAAGGAGGGACCACAGGGGACTGGGCACCATACTACGCAACCCACTAATACAAAATGTGCTTCCACACCTCGACCCAGAAGACGAGAGAAAACTGATGCAGGCGGTCGTGCGAACAGAAAAACGTAGGGAAATGAGGAGAATGGAGCAAAAAAGGGAACAGATAAAACAGGAGACCAAATTCATCAGGGAAATAGGCAGGAAAGCAGACAGGAAAATTCTCCCAAAGACGACAGCCAAACTGCTCGTCAGGGAGAAAAGAAAGCGCGCGAAGTCACCCAAGCGCAAACCCGGAACATCAGAGCCTCTCCCCCTACTATTTGATACACACCCGACCACAGATACGGCGGACGAAGCTGCAGAGACGGCCACTCCAGGCCCAAGCAACGCATCTGCGGGAGAAACGATCGTGACGGACGGGTCTCCCGCAGAAGCGTCAACGCCAGCAGTAACAACAAACGAAAATCCCAAACCTAGCACGTCCTCCCTAGTACAAGACGCTACACACGACACGCAAGACGCACCACCCACGAACTCGCCCCAGAGCCCAGAGCCGGCACACGCAAACGTCACCGCAGCAGCCGAGCCCGCGCCCGCCACAGCCGAGGAGCCGGAAGCTAACGGTACCTTCGAGCTGGCGCGGCGCACGGCCAAGGTCAAGCCGCCACCAGCCGCGGCCGGCACTGCCTGCGCCACAAGCAACAAATACGACGCGCTCGATGAAGACGCGCAAACACCCCCAGCCCCACCACCACCAAAGACACAACAAAACACGCAACATCCCAAACATGAAAGACTACCACCCATAGTCGCCACGTATCCAGATACATACAAAAAAATGTACGATCTTATCACTGCTGCCATAGGCGACGAACGCTTCCACGCAAAATCTGCCGGCGGTGATAAGATCAAAATCACACTGAAAACGATAGACGACTACAACACAACAAAAAACACATTAAAACAACACCATATACCGCACTACACGTACCCCACAGGAGCACAAAAGACTTTGAAAGTCGTCTTAAGAGGCTTCCCCACACGCACCGACCCCGCCGACATCAAGGACGCCATAACGGCGAAAGGATACGACGTAAGGTCGGTGCGCAAACAGGGCTCGAACAACAGAGACCCACTGTATTGTGCAACGTTAATCGACACACCACAGCATCGGAAGTTGTTCCAGGAAACCCGACTAATGGGCCTTGGAATAACGACCGAACCACTGAAACAAAGAGCTAGAGCACCACAGTGCTTTAACTGTCAAGTGATCGGCCACGTAAATTATTACTGCGACATGCCGCCACGCTGCGTGCGGTGCGCTGGAGGCCACGCGTCCAGGGAGTGCAAAATGTCACCCCAGGACAAGCCAAAATGCGCTAACTGCAGCGGCGCCCACACGGCCAGTTACCGAGGCTGTCCAGCACACAAAAGAGCCAAGGCCCGACAAACTGGGCAGATCACAAACACAAAAAACGTAAACCAAGCACAAACACGAAACAACACCAAAAAACCAACCAACACCACACAAAACATGCAAACAGAAGACACCAAAACAAAAACACGAAAGAAAGAGAAAGACGACAACACAAACACGCAAACACCCGGCACAAGCACACGAACACAGGACGCTACAAGATCCTATGCAAGAGCAGTATCCCCCGCACAGACCCCCAAAGTAGAAACAACAAAGCCAGCAACAACAACACAAACAAGCAACTCACAAGACACACCAATACACCACTTCTCCCAAGCCCTGACGGAAGTAATCAAGCTCATGGACAAGCTGATGCAGACCATGACAAAAAACTTCGATAAATTATCCGCCGAAATTTCATCGGCAGTTAGGCCCTCGCAGCCCACTGCGACAACAAGTGTCACAACACCTCATCATGGCTAGGCCAGCAATTCAGGGTTTTAAACTATGCACGTTTAATGCCATGAGCCTCTTCCCCCAGGGTCTAGAATTCAGACAATTCCTGGCGGAAGAAGAAATAGACATATGCATGGTGCAGGAGACCAACCTGAAACCGGGAATCAGAGTTTCTGCACCAAACTACCTCTGCTACAGACGAGACCGACCAACTGCAGGGGGCGGGGTAGCAATATACATAAAAAGGGGGATTCCGCACCACCAGATTCATACGCCAGAAATGACACAGTTGGAAACAGTAGCACTAGAGGTACAGACATCCACAGGTCCGGTAACTGTGGTGTCAGCATATCGACAACCCAACACCCACAGGTTAGTTAAAGACGACATCGTCAAATTAGGACAAATTGGAGGCAAGCTGATACTTGGAGGAGATCTTAACTCCAAGCACTCTGACTGGAACTCCAGGAGGACGAACCAAGCTGGCCGACAATTAAAAAGCATCGCGCGCATCCACCACATGCACGTATGGGCCCCAGAGGAGCCCACACACTTTCCCAGAAATGGGAATAACCCGGACGTAATCGACGTAGCAATCACCAAAGGTCTCGCAGGATTCGTGACGGCGATTTCACTAAATAGAATGTCGTCTGATCACAATCCTGTTACATTCGAGATTGACGTGGGCGGCTGGCTACCGCCAATCCAGCGCCCAACCTCGTACAAACGCATCGACTGGGAAAAATTTCAAACACATGTAATGGAAGAATTCACCAACACCCCGCTCCCGACAGAGGACACCGAACAAACGCTGAGTAGTTTCACCGACACGGTCCTCCAAGCAGCTCAGGGCGCAACACCAGAACCCCCAACCCTTCCACCCCCCACACAGCGACTGCCACCCCAGCTGCTTGCCCAGATTAGGCACAAAAACAGGACCGCGAAGGAATGGAAACTTACGCGAAACCCGGACACCAGGAGGCTGCTCAATAGATTACAGAGAGAACTTAAGGTCGCGCTCACTGAGCACAGAAACCAGCAATGGTCAAACCGCCTTACATCTCTCAAAGTGCAGGACAACAGCCTTTGGCAAGCAACTAAGCAGTTCACTAAAAGACGCGCAAGGATGCCGCCTCTGCACGGCGAGAGAGGACTAGTGTTCAGCGCTCAAGACAAAGCCAACGCACTCGCCGACGTCTTCGAGAAGCAATTCACACCAGCAGAGGCGCAGGACCACGAACATGAAAGAATGGTCCGCAGACAACTAACCGCATTTCTGGCAGCAGACGATGACGTCGATGAAGTTCCACCTACCTTCTCAACGGAGGAGGTAGCGGTAGCCATCAAATCGCTGCCCAACAAGAAAGCCCCAGGTCACGATCTCCTCACCAATGAACTGCTTAAGCACCTGCCCCAGCTAGCGATAGAAAAACTGACAGAAACGTTCAATGAAATCACGCGATCACAAAAATTCCCGAAACAGTGGAAACACGCGGAAGTGGTCGCGATCGCCAAGCCTGGAAAAGACCCCATCTTTCCCCAGCACCATCGCCCCATAAGCTTACTCCCAACGCTGAGTAAGCTGTACGAGCGCCTCCTCTTAGTGCACATTGACAGGCACATAAAAAGAGAGAACATGCTCCCCAAATTCCAGTTCGGATTTCGCAACCAACACTCAGCACCCCAACAACTCATGCGAGTGGTCGAAGCCGCCACAGAAGCCTTTAACCGGAAAGGCTACTGTGGTCTAGTGCTGCTAGACGTAGCCAAGGCGTTCGACAGTGTGTGGCACACTGGACTACTGTACAAATTGTACACATTAGGTTTCCCTGGCCATGTCGTTAAGCTCCTGAAGAGCTACCTAGCCAACCGCACATTTTGTGTCAAAGTGGACACTGCGAGGTCCTCGAAACGCACCGTCAGGGCCGGAGTACCACAGGGCTCGGTGCTAGGCCCAGTACTGTATAACCTATACACGGCCGACACACCGTCTGCCCCACAGACCCATACAGCCCAATACGCCGACGACACGGCATTCTTCGCCGTCAGTACAAATAGGAGGGTGGTTACAGCGAGACTCCAAAACATACTACATCAGACAGAAGCTTGGGCCAGGAAATGGCGAATAACAATAAACGGGGAGAAAACACAAGCATTGATGCTCACCCAAAGAAAAGGTAAACGAAACCCTGCCCACCGCCTACGTGACAACAGACCACTAAGACTGCACAGACGTGACATCCCATGGAGGGCCACGGCCAAATACCTGGGTGTCACCCTTGACAAAAGACTGACTTGGCGCACACACATCGAAGACATTAGGAGGAAGACCAGCGCCAGACTCAACAACATTTACCCCCTCCTCAACATTGAAAGCAGCTTGGCGGCAACTACAGGAGTAAGGCTGTACTGTACGCTTGTCCGCCCTATCATTGAGTATGCCTGCCCAGTCTGGGGCTATGCAGCCAAATCTCACCTGCTGAGGCTGCAGAGAGTACAAAATAGAGCACTCAGACGGGCAATTCATGTCAGGACGCGCTTCCCCACTGCAGACACCCACGAAGCAACGGAAGTGAAAGCACTAACCGAAAGATTCAGAGAACTCGCGGTAGCATTCTACCAAACCGCGAGTCACTCTGAAAACGACCTGATAAATAGCCTCGGGAATTATCCCACCGATAATCTCAAATACAGGAGGCCAAAGTGCATCCTACACTAAAAAACGATTAACAATCAAACACCAACAGACAACAGTGGTTTATTAAAAATCGCATTAAAAGTTAGGCCAAAATCAAAAAGTAAGGTGCATGACAAATGCAAAAACGAAGAACATACTTGTTTGGAGCAAATGTCAAAGGACAACAAACCTCCACCACAAGACTGCTCAAAGTCCGAGCATGTCAAAATATGCGAAGCGCGCGCCGGCGCCGGCACGCACTCCGCTGCTCGACTCGCTGCGGCTCGCACCGTTTGGGGCGTTGTGCTTTTCTTTCTCGCTTCTTTCGAAACTAGCCCATCGCCATGTCCGGACGCGGAAAGGGAGGCAAAGTCAAGGGCAAGTCAAAGTCCCGCTCAAGCAGGGCTGGGCTCCAGTTCCCGGTCGGCAGAATCCACCGCCTCCTGCGCAAGGGAAACTACGCCGAGCGCGTCGGCGCCGGGGCGCCCGTCTACCTCGCCGCCGTCATGGAGTACCTCGCGGCTGAGGTGCTCGAGCTGGCCGGAAACGCGGCCCGCGACAACAAGAAGACGCGCATCATCCCGCGCCACCTGCAGCTCGCCATACGCAACGACGAGGAGCTCAACAAGCTCTTGTCGGGCGTCACCATCGCACAGGGAGGTGTCCTGCCCAACATCCAGGCCGTCCTGCTGCCAAAGAAGACCGAGAAGAAGGCCTAAAAGAGAGACAGCGCAATCGGCAACCGCCGCGTGCTCCCTTGGCACGCAGCGCGCCATTTGCCGCCTCGGCTCAAAAACAAAACACAATCGGCCCTTTTCAGGGCCACCACACAAACCTACGTCCAAAGCAGAATTCCAGTCGTTCGTCGCACCACTTCTCTCTCTCTCTCTCTCTCTCTCTCTCTCTCTCTCTCTCTGTGTGTACGGTTTTTTTTCCTTCTTACACACACAGGCGCCGCCATCTTGTACACACGTACTTGGCCACCTCCTCCACTCCACTCCACGCACGCACAGTCTCGCGACCATTAACCAGCACACGTGGCGCACAACAACACACCTCAAAAATAACCCCTCGGCACTCAGCCGCGCCGCAACACACAGCCCATCCACCGACAAGAAGCATACAAGCAAAGAGGGAGGGGAAGGAAGGAAGGAAGGAAGGAAGGAAGGAAGGAGGGAGCTCACACAACGCAAGGGCACGCTTCCTTCCCTCCCAACCGCACCGCACACCACGTCAAAAAAACTCCAAACAAAACTAAAAGGCCAAGTAGACTAAAAAAGGAAAAGAAAAACCAGCAACACAGACTCTTTCGCACTTTTCAACTTCCGAACACTGTGGTGGCCCTGAAAAGGGCCGTTTTTCAATCTCTCTTTCCTTCCTTCCTTCGGTCTCACACCGCCTAACCGCCGAAACCGTACAGGGTGCGCCCCTGCCTCTTCAGGGCGTACACCACGTCCATGGCCGTCACAGTCTTGCGCTTGGCGTGCTCAGTGTACGTCACCGCGTCGCGGATCACGTTCTCCAGGAACACCTTCAGCACTCCGCGCGTCTCCTCGTAGATCAGACCAGAGATGCGCTTCACGCCGCCCCTGCGCGCCAGGCGGCGGATCGCGGGCTTCGTGATGCCCTGGATGTTGTCGCGCAACACCTTGCGGTGCCGCTTGGCGCCACCCTTGCCGAGCCCCTTTCCTCCCTTGCCGCGGCCTGTCATTCTTCTTCTTCTTCAAGCGTCTCAACCACAATAATATAAAAAACAGAAAGCAAGGCAAGCTCCTCACCCGGCGCTAGCGAGTCGGCTACGGTTGTGGCGCCCAGCGCGCGCGCCGCCCCCCTATATAGACTCTGGGGCCCCGCGGCCCGCCCTCCCCTCCCCCCACCACCGCGCACCGAGGGCATATAAGCGCAGCACCCGGGGCGCGCGGGCCCGTTGTCAAGGCAGCACCGGACGCCGTCGCGCACGCATATCCTCCACGCCGCATCCGCATCCGCAGTAGCCATGGCCCGGACAAAGCAAACGGCCCGCAAGTCCACCGGCGGAAAGGCGCCGCGCAAACAGCTCGCCACCAAGGCGGCGAGGAAGAGCGCGCCCGCCACCGGCGGCGTCAAGAAGCCCCACCGCTACAGGCCGGGCACCGTCGCCCTGCGAGAAATCAGGCGCTACCAGAAGAGCACAGAGCTGCTCATCCGCAAGCTGCCATTCCAGCGCCTAGTGCGCGAGATCGCCCAGGACTTCAAGACCGACCTGCGCTTCCAGAGCTCCGCAGTCATGGCCCTGCAAGAGGCCAGCGAGGCCTACCTCGTCGGCCTCTTCGAAGACACCAACCTGTGCGCAATCCACGCCAAGCGAGTCACCATCATGCCCAAGGACATCCAGCTCGCGCGCCGCATCCGCGGCGAGCGCGCCTAAACCCGCACACCGCCAAACAAACAAAACGGCCCTTTTCAGGGCCACTAACGTCTCTCCGTCGCGAGCAAAACTTTGTCGGTCGCAACGACTAGTTCCCCACTCACTCTCCAGTCCAGTCGTCCCACCCCCGGCCCGGCCCGGCGCCGCCGTTTCCAAAAAAAAAAAAAAAAGCACCGCACCGGCCGAACCAAGTCGCAAGCGTCAATAGCGCCACCCACACAGGCCACGGCACAAAACGTGACGCCCGGAAAGCAAAGCAAAGCAAAGCAAAACAAAAAAGACTATTCCAAAACCACCACCAAGACAAACAAACAAACAAACAAACGCGGCGCAAAATAAATAGGTAAAAGTAAAATACACTTTGTGTAACACCAGCCGCGCGCCGCCGCCCACGCCCGCCAACGACCCCACAATCCAACCACCATCCACACATGAAACAAACAAACGCCAGCAAGCAAGACAGACAGACAACAAGGCAACCGACCGACCACGACACGACACGACAATCAACACCTTCCCGACGTGCTTTGATGGCCCTGAGAAGGGCCGTTTTTGTTTTTGTCCGGGACCGCGCGACAGCCTCTGGTTGCGCGCCGGCCACCAGGCGACGGTGTCAACCGCCAACCCTTCCCTGCCCTTTTTACTTCTTCTTCTTGGGCGAAGCCTTCGCCTTAGACGGCGTCGCCGTCGCCTTCTTCGGGCGCGGCGCCTTCGGCTTCTTCGTCGGAACCTTGGCGGCCTTCTTCGCCTTCGACGGCGACTTGGCCTTGGCCGGCTTGGCCGCAGCCGCCTTCTTCGCACCCGCGGGAGCGGCCGACGCCGCAGACGCCTTCTTGGCGGCGCCCGCCTTCCGACCGGTCGCCGCCTTCACGCCGCCAGCCTTCTTTGCGCCGGCCGCACGGGCCCCCTTCTTCTCCTTGCTGGCCGGAGCGGCGCGCTTCTTCTTCGCACCACCGCCGCCACCACGAGCCTTGCCGCCCTCGGCCGCCCCGCCGCCGGCGCCGGCAAGCTTGAAAGAGCCCGACGCGCCCTTCCCCTTCGTCTGCACCAGCTCGCCAGCCACGACGGCCGACTTGAGGTACTTCTTGATAAAGGGCGCCAGCTTCTCCGCGTCCAGCTTGTAGTGCGCGGCAATGTACTTCTTGATCGCCTGCAGCGACGACCCGCCGCGCTCCTTCAGACTCTTGATGGCGGCCGTCACCATCTCAGAGGTGCGCGGGTGCGCAGGCTTGGCGCGCGGCTTCTTCGCAGACGACGCAGACTTGGCCTTCTTCGTAGTGCCGGTGGCGGCGGGTGCCGCGGCAGTCTCGTTCGTAGCCGCCTGGTCTGCCATCTTTTGCTTGTTCTCTTTTCTTTTTTCCCCTTGGTTTCGCTTCCTTCTCTCCTTCGACGACGCACAACAGCGAGGGGCGCGCAGCAGAGAATAGCCGCGCACGCGCCTGGCCCAGCCAGTGTCGCGGGCGGGCGCGGACGGCCGAGAGAGCGGCCGCCACTCGGCGCGCCGCCGCGCCGCCGCGCCGCGCCTCCCGCGCTTGCTACCGCCCAACGTCCGACAGCCTGCGCGGAGCAGCCCCCAACCTGCGCCGCAACCACCCGCGCCATTCAAACCACCGAGGATGGGGCTACACACACCGACACCACGGTCGCCAACCAGTCGCCGCGGCGGCGCCGCAAACCACGGCCAAACTGCAGCCACCGCGCGCCACAGCCTGGGTCGGCCCGCCGAGAATCGCCGCCCCCGCCCAAATGCCGCCCCCACAGCCCCAGCCGACGACCCGCCACAATGGCCAAACCTTCGTCAAAACTCCCGCACCGTCGCCGCGGCAGCCCGGCCACCGCGGCCGGCGCCACAGCCACACGAGCCGAGTCGTGCGGCGATGACGGCCGTGCACAAACGCACCTCCGCCGCCCCATCGCCTTCCGCCGTTTTCCCGATCGGCCCGCAGCCGTCGGGCCACGGCCGCGGGCCGTCCTCCTCCTCTCGCCTCGCCCGCCAACACCCACAGCCCTTCCAACACATTTTTCTTTTCTTTTTTCTTTTTTTTTTTTACTTTTTTACGATCGCCGCCTGCGCAACATGGCACCGGCCGACGGAGCGCCAACCCCCCCGCCACAGGCGAAAACAAAACAACGATAAACAAACAAACAAAATAAATTACCAGCCAGCCCCAACTACAGACACACCGAATCTGCCCTCACAGCCGACCTTACACGCCTCAACGTCAAAACAAAGGTGGTTTCTTTCTTTCAACGGTTACCTTACCTTAGGTTACGTCAGGTTAGGCTAAGAAGGCGTCAGGGTTAGGTTAAGCGTTGACGTGACGTCACGTCTTAACGTAGGCGTTAAGCTAAGGTTGCGGTCACGTACGTTAGGTTAAGGCGACTTGGGGGTTGGCCTAAGAGCTTAGGTTAGGTTAGGTTACGTTAGTTTAGGTGGCTGCGTTAAGGGGCTTAAAGAAGTTTAGGAGAGGTTAAGGCGTCGAGGCGGCCGCACCCCCTTAGCTGCTGCGGCTCGGCCACGCCACGCCACGCTTTGGGGTTTCATAAGGTCGCGCGGCGGGTCGTCGGCACGCCGCAAAGGACAAAACTGCAAGACGACGTCGAAAAACAAACAACAGGTAAAAAATAAATAAGTAAAAATAAACGACGCCGACAGGCGGGGATCAGCAGAACAAGCAGATTCCGGAGAGCGAACGAGACACGCACACACACAAACCCCCCCGAGCCGAGAGAGCACAGAGCACCACCACGTGTCGGCCTCCGCTCACCCGACTCGGCTGGGCTGGGCTGGGCTGGGCTGGGCTGGGCTGGCGGCCGGGCCGGATGCACGTACACGTACGGCTACAGCCACTACCCGTACACAGCCGCTCTTCACGCAACACCAGCCAAATGGCGCGCCCGCGGCTCGTCGCGGTCGCAACGCCACGCCGGCACACTTTCGGCACCACCGTTTTCGCGCGCACCGCAAACAAAACGCAGCCGACACACACAGAGAGAAAAAAAAAAAAAAAAACACAGAGCGCGAGACGGGCGGCGGCGCACCTTTCGCCAGCCGGCAGGCAATCGACTCGCCCAGTACGACAAACGCGCACGCCACCCCACCCAACCAACCAACCAACCAGTCGTCGTCGTCGTCGTCGTCGTCGTCCCGAAATCAAACAAACTCTCAAAAGCACAGCCCCTGCTGCCAACGGACGCAGGCGCCACGCAGCTCCCCTTCCCGCCACACTCGATTCGCAGCGCAACTCACCCGGCACACCGTCAAACGACGGGCTGGGCTCGCCGCATCGCCGCAACCTACACACCTTCCCCGCCACGACGCACAGCCCCACCAGACGCCCGTGCCGCAACGACACTACTGCACTACCACTACCGCACTATTCCTCTCGCCCTTGCCATACACGACACAACACGCCAAAAAATGAAAATCCAAATACAAACAAAAACACCGCCCCCGCGACCCAAACACATGCACGGCGCGCCAACACACGCGAGGCAAGGCACGCAGCAAACGGCGTCCCCTCCGCGTCGCGCCATCAACCTACACACACAAGGCAACCAACAACAGCCAGCCAGCCAGCCAGCCCCACTCTCACGCCGCAAAAACAGAAAACACACCGAAACCGCCAAACGCCGCACATTCGCGCTTCGCACTTACCACACACCTCTCGGCATCCGTTTCGCACACAACGACGCGACGCACAATACATCATCACGGGCTACGCACGCACACCGCGACCCACTTTTTTACGACGCCCTCGGCAGAGCACACGTGCCCACGCCCACACACAGTCGACACAACGACGCAGCGCGCAGCAGACGCGGCCGCAACACGTACCTCCCCGACGACGCGCCAACACCGCCAGCCACTGCTCACTCGCCCAAGCAACCCGTGCACACAACTGCCACACGCGTCCACCACGCCGCCGCCAACCACCCGCCCGCCAGGGGGCGCTCACGTCCGCGACAACAGCGCGGCACCGCCGGACCGGGCCGGGCCGAACCGAGCCGAGCCGCCGCCTCCTCTCCACTCGGCACGCCACGTCCTGCTTGCAAAACACATGGCTCGTCCCTCTGTACACACAACGCGCCTGCCTGCCTGCGGTCGCCGCCGGCATCTATCTACCTGCGCATCGGAGCCAGGCCGGCAAGCCCACACTTAAATAATGCACTTCACCAGCCAAACAAACCCACTCTTCCTTTCTTTGCACAGCGCATGCAACAGCAGCCCCAGGAGCCGGGCCCGCCGCCAGCGTCTCCTCCTCCTCTGGGCACAGCCAGCCAGCCAGCCGTTCCCACCGCCCCGCCCCTGCTCTGCAGAACAAGAAAAAACGAAAAAGTACCAACACACGCACCCAAAGCGTAAGCCAGACAAGACCAGCCTCTCCAAGGCCACACACACGCAAAAAAAACAAAAAAACAAAAACACTACAACAGAATAAAATGAAAAAGAAAAAGCAAGCTGTCGCCTCGCCCCCGCCCGTCCCCCCACCCCACCACATTCGCCCCCTCCGCTTGTTTTCCTTTCTACAATTTCCCTCTTTTCCACCCAATATCCCGCCGCGGTTTACGGGCACCGGCCGATTTTGCGCCCGCCCACATGTGTGCCTACTCCCCACCACCATTCCCTCCGCAGCCCGCAGCCCGCAGCCCGCAGCCCGCAGCCCGCTTTTCCCCCCCTCCCTGCCCACACCACACCACACCACACCACACCGACGGTGCTGACGTCGACACGCACCCAAGACAGGGGCCACGACCGTCTTTTTTCCTGGGCCCATCCCCGCACCGCACCTCCTTCCAATCAACGCTGTGGCGCCTGTGTCCGCGCGAGACGCGTGCGCGCCGCCTCTCTCAACATCCGTCCGCCGTCCGCCGGCCGGCCCGTTTTTCGGCCCCCAGGCCATCCGTCAACCACCACTGCCACTGCCCCTGCCCCTGCCCCTGCCCCTGCCCCTGCCCCTGCCCGCCCCGCACCACACCACACACCGCTGCTTGCCCCGGCCGTTGCCACCAAAGGCGCCAACCGCAGCCCGCGCGCGCCAGAAACTACAGGGACCCAGCCGACCGACGAAAATCAGAGCAATTGGCCGGGAGGATCAAAAAGAGAGCTCCGAAAACCACCGTAGCGAGGCGTGGGAGGAAACGTTACGAGAAGCAGAAAGGGACCAGGAAAAATTCTGGAAATTTCTTAAAACTCGTAAACTAAACACGAAACATCTACATCTACATCTACATGGGGAAGGAACGACCCCACAGACCGAGCTGAAGCACTGGCGGATTCACTAGAAAGGCAATTCCAAGCACCAGAAGCGGTAGATGACGAAACTGATGACCACCAGGAAATGGTACTCAGAAGGGTAAAACCGCATCCTAAGTGCCCCGATCAGAACATCTTTCACAATCCAATAAACGCAGAAACCCCGTATCTTATCACATCACAAACATACACACATCCTAAGAAGGCATCAGGCCCAGATTCCATCAAACCGCAACTACTACATCACCTACCTCCAGCAACTATCAATTATCTATCTAACATCAATATATAATGCTTGCTTCAGACTAAACTACTTGGAAACAGGCCCGAGTCATCACATTACCAAAGCCAAACAAGGACTTATTATTTCCGCAAAACTATAGGCCAACTTCCTTGGAAAGGTCCTCGGAAAGCTCATTCAAACTGAACTGAAGAAATTCAATTCTTAAAGGATAACAACATAATCATCCCACAACAATTCCGATTCCGCGAAGAACACAGCACCACCCACCAGGTGACCAGACTAGTCGAGCACATATGTCAGGCCAGAAACATTAGACACAGTACTGGAGCAGTCCTGCTTGACATTGGAAAAGCATTCGGATAACGCCTTATCTACAAGCTCCACCAGTACAACTGCCCCATCCACATTATTGCTTCTTTTCTCCGCAACAGAGCATTCTATGTCCATGTACCAGGAGCGGCAAGTAACACTAGATCCATAGAGGCTGGAGTCCCGCAAGGCTCAGTGCTGGGGCCCATTCTCTACTCAATATACACAAACAAACAGCTGGGAGGACACTTGTCACTATTTGCAGACGACACTGCAGTCTACCGCAGCAGTTCTAACCTGCAATATAGAGTCACAAAAATAGAGCAACACCTACAATCCATCCAGAAATGGGCTAACCAAAAAAAACAATAAACGCGGAGAAAACCCAAGCAATACAATACGATTCACATTCAAAAAGAATACCTCCTAACCTGCATATACGCCTCAGAAATAACAATCTTCCATGGTCAGGCACAATAAAGTATCTAGGCATCAAGCTGGACAAGAGGTTGACATTTAGAGACCATGTTACACACGTTTGTAACAAGGCTGCAGCAGCAATATTCAGACTGTACCCAATCATCAAAGGAAACAGAATAAATATGCGCGCCAAAAAGAAAATCTTCAAAACCGTCATAGGAACCAGCCATCACTTACGGCTCTGAAAATCTGGTCAATGGCCGCAGACACCAACATAACAAGAGTAAAAAAAAAGGGTGCACAACAAATACTTCAGAATTGCTGCTGATGCCGGCCGGTACCAGACAAACCGAGACATATACACAAACCATAACATACTCAAAATCCCGGAAATCATCCAAAGAAAAATCCATAAAGTTTTTTTTTTTTTTTTTTTTTTTTTTTTCCCACCAAACCACGGATTCGAACCACCCACTCATCAGAAATCTGGGACAAAATCCACCCGACCCAAGAACGACATTTCCCATCACGACAAAACACCACAAACTACAACATACCATGATAAACAAAAATAAAATACAAACACCATAACACTCACTCAAACAACAAACATCTACACACACCCAAGAGACCCTATCATCCCATCATTTTGTTACCCAACATAATCAGACAGAAGGCAGGGATCAAGGACAGATCCGGTCCTTCGAGTACAGGGGGTAAAAAAATACCCATCAGACCAGCTCGCTCTCTCTCTCTCTCTCTCTCTCTCTCTCTCTCTCTCCGTGCCGACGCTGCCCCGCACACGCGTTCGCGTTCGGCCGACACCACACGACAGGTCTTTGGGGCCCCGCCACTGCGCACACGCACGCCTCCTCCTCTTCCTTAGTTCTTTTTCGCTTTTCTTTTCTCCCCCGCCCCCCGCTCTCACCGCCACATCATCCCGCAACCCTTGGGGGATGTTTCCCAACATCAACGCGCCCCAATTCCACTCTCTGCCCGTGCCGCACTCTCCACTTTGCTTCTCCCCGTCCCCTACACACACGACTGCCGAAACCCCGGTTGACACACCTTCTCGTAGGACAGGGGTGCGTGCGTTGTCTTGACGGTGACAGCAACAGCAACGGATCCGTCCATCCCATTCCCCCCCCCCCCCCCACTCGGTAAAGAACCATGTTCAACCCACACTACACAACAAGGGGGGCACACACGAACGCGAAAGAAAGGGCAGGGCAGGGCAGGGCAACTATCTCGTACACATTCTTCCTCAGAACCCACATATCACATCAACGAACGGCAGGCCAATTGCGGACTCAGCCGTGTCAGGCAAATCCAACCCAACCAACACCTCCCACGGAAACCCTGACACTGATCCAGCAGTACGTCCACATACATCGCCACACCAAATACGGGTGACGAGTGAGCAACAAATGGAACAATACACAACAAGGCTGACCTAATAAAAACTGCACGTCACGTCATACCTTCCAGACAGACGCAGTTCCGACGGGACGGCGGAACCGTATACGTACCTTTCAGCCACAACAACCGACCGACTGGACACGCCCGCGTCTCCAGCCAGCCAACCACCAGGGCCACACAGCCCGCAAGTTTCAGCGTCAACACTTCTTAACGTACGTTGCAAACTTTTCAAAACATTGCCACACACACACCACGAAAAGCGTCAACCTCTCTCACACTGGATACACTCAACACTTTTTGTCGGCGGAGCTTGAGCCCAACGGTTGACACACCCCCACCGGCCACACAGGTTTCCCTTTGAAAATTGCAGTGACGGAGGAGACGCGGCATTACGAGAGGGTTGTTTCCGAGAGCGCGAGCTGGACGGAGCTGCGGCGCCGCCGCCGCCGCCGAGGGGTAATGAACGCACGCGATGCCGCATGACAGCCCATCACCCAAAGTTTCACCCACAACTGCACAGGTCGCACCCCCTTTTCGCGCCATACTAGTGTCGATCGTCAATTACAGCTGACGGTGTTCGCATTTGCCACTTGACGGGGGGGAAAAGAAAACAAACATCTGACACGCCATGTGTTTCTCTCTCTCTCTGTTACATCTAGGTCATTGGGCAGCCACTGTAAAAAAAAAAAAAAAAATAAATAAATATTTTTACGACATGGTTGGGTAAGTGATTTAAAGACAACAATTGTGGGTCACACACCATAGACCATTTCGATAGTGTTCTTGTTCTTCTCTTTTTCCTTTTTTTATCGCTCAATTGAAATAAAACCTGGGGATGATGCAATGCTGCGATATGGCACAACCGTCGTCCATTGTACACAACTCGGGAACAAAAAGAAACCAATTCAGGGAACGTTCGTTCCTTCACAACGTTTCTTTCAACGCACTTGGTCTTTACCATCCTGTATATTCAACACACATTTCCTTTCATCAAACTAGGGCATTTCCATAACAGTTTGTTTCCGTTTCTGTGAGCACAATACTGCTTCTTCGACGTCATTTCACCATCTTAACTACAGACAGACAACAAAATAGGAAAACAGGCCTTGAGAACCCCGTCCACCAAATTTCAGTTAGCACGGCATCCAAGATTCTTTTCCGGGGAGTGTGCAGTGCAGCTGACG
Source organism: Schistocerca gregaria (assembly GCF_023897955.1). Lineage (NCBI taxonomy): Eukaryota > Metazoa > Arthropoda > Insecta > Orthoptera > Acrididae > Schistocerca > Schistocerca gregaria. The sequence goes on along the minus strand of NW_026062562.1, from coordinate 25,082 downwards.
CTGCTCAGACCATATACCGTCGCCAGTCTCACTCAACTCTTGCGCATTCCACCATTCTACGCTACGTGACAATGCAAAAATGAATGAATCAAACCCGCCCAGAGAGCGTCTTGTGCGAGGGGACACACGATATAGAGAACAACAAAACACACAGGGGACACCACCACAGTTGGAGAGAACGTTTCCACCACGGCAGCCGCGCCGTTACGCGCTTTTTTTTTTTTTTTTTTTTCCTCCCCCCCACTGCACACCTCCGACACCACGGGAACGTTCACCGTCCCGTTGCCCTACACTGGCGTTTCTTTTCAACCCCCCACCCTATTCCTCGCTCCCCGGACATTCGACCGATCACAAAGTGCAACCTCTCGTTACCGTCGGGTGCCCCTCTTCATCCCCGGGGCGCCAACAACAAAACAAAAACACCACCGACGCCGTCGTCTCGCGTCACCTCACTCAACTGAGCGGAAAATACACGTACATCCAGAATGACGACACCGCCTCCACAAACAAAAACCAGACGTCAGACGTCAGGTCGAAAGAGGGCACCGTACGTCGTGGCGCGTGGTCTCCTAACTCACCTCGCGCGTACAAATACAATGCAATACAATGCGTGTCACCTCACGTTCACACACACCTCCACGCTCCACTTTTACGTCGCCCAACCAACCAACTAACTTAACGCACCCGCTCGGCGTAGAAGCAGCTGTAGGCGGCAACGTGTTTCTCACCCTCGCCACCAACGGTGTGACATCCGACAGTCGCGGTTTGCTTTCCGTTCCACACCTCCGGCCATACCATACAAAGGGGACAAAAACAAAAATATATATCAAACAAGCCAACTCCAGCGATCCGCCCCCCTAACACCAACACGTCTCGAAACACCCACGCCCACGACCCGGCTGTGGCTAAAGTGCGTATCCCCAACGTCACACCAAAACCAAAGGCGCCGGCGCCGCACCACACCACAAGCTACAGCTACAGCTGTGCCGCCCGTCCACCCGCTCACAACAACAACAATTCCGCCCTTCCCGCAAAGGCATTTTGGTGGCCCTGAAAAGGGCCGTTTTTTTTTTTCTCTTTCCTTCGCCGCGCCGCGGACGAGCCTCCCATTTCCAAGAGCCACCTCCTTACTTGGAGCTCGTGTACTTGGTCACCGCCTTCGTGCCCTCGCTCACCGCGTGCTTGGCCAGCTCGCCAGGCAGCAAGAGCCGCACAGCGGTCTGGATCTCGCGGGACGTGATGGTCGAGCGCTTGTTGTAGTGCGCCAGGCGAGAAGCCTCGGCCGCAATGCGCTCGAAAATGTCGTTCACGAAGCTGTTCATGATGCTCATCGCCTTCGAAGAGATGCCCGTGTCAGGGTGCACCTGCTTCAGCACCTTGTAGATGTAGATGGCATAGCTCTCCTTCCTCTTGCGCTTCTTCTTCTTGTCGCCCTTCGAAATGTTCTTCTGCGCCTTGCCAGCCTTCTTGGCGGCTTTCCCGCTAGTCTTGGGCGGCATCACGAACAAACAGGCAGGCAGGCACGCGCAGTCAGTCAGTCAAGCGCTCCGCTCCAGTCAGCGTCTCCCCACACAGTGGCACCCGCCGCACGCCGCCGCCGCACCTTTACCAGCTCGCCCTGCTGCGGCCGCCGACCAATGGGGCGCGCGCGCAACCGGCCGCCGCACCCGAGCCCATAAAGGACCCCCACCCCGCCGGCGCCGGCACGCCACTCGAGTCAGCGATGCCGCGCGGGCAGGTAGCACGCGCCGAGCGCTCCGCAGCGCCGCAAGCTGAGACAACTCGCGTCGCTTCCGCGGACAGGGCCGCGTCCCTGCACGCGAACGGAGTCGAGTCGAGTACGCCAGAGGTGCACCCGCGCCCCTCTGGTAGTACTCCTCCTCAAAGAAGTGACGGAGTCGGGAGTGTTAGACGTAACAGTGTATCGCTCGATACTCTCGCGCGCGATACGGAGTTCGTGTCAGAATCGTGTGCTACGACCGACACACATCAGGAGCAGCCGCCAGGCGTCTCCAATCAACAGCGCAGCGAGGATGCGCTACAATTTCTTGTGGCCATGATGCCACAAACCGCCGCCTCACCAGATGCAGCAGCGCCAGCTATGGAGCCAATGGAGGACGACACAACGGCACCAACAGCTGCAGCGGCAACGTCCCGCAAACGCGCCCAATCGGATGAAGGTATGAGTGAAGTGCACAAATTCAGAAAAGTGAAAAGTAGCACTAGAGAACAGACCGCCAAATCGCGTGGTAGATTACGAGCAACTCGCGCAAAAACAGTCGACGCTGACGGCTTCGTGGCCGCAACTAAGACTGCCAGACCTGCGGCCACGACGTCGCAGAAACCGGTGGAGACGGCAAATCAATTCAACGCCCTTTCGGAGGACGAAGGAGACGAAGAAATGCCGCCAAACACCGCCTCTAAACGTGCTCCGCCACCTGTAGTGTTGGAATACAAGCACGAATTTCGCAGCCTGGAACTAGTACTAAACAAAGTGCTAGGAAAAAACAATTACCGCGTGCGCGTATGCGGAAACGAACTCTACAGAATTCGTGTGACGACCACTGACCATTACATAAAACTAACTAACGAAGCGCCTCAGTTAGGTCTCCCATACTACACGTATTCTGCGAGCCGAAAGCGGCCCATAAAAGTGGTGTTCAAGGGTATTCCAATGAAACACAGCAACGAGCATGTTAAAGAAGACTTGGAACAACAAGGCTTCGTTGTATACTCCGTAGTGAAAATGAGGGATCCTAAAACAAACAGTCGCGGCCCTCTAGTGCTCGTTACGGCCGCAAATACCGACCATAACCGAGAACTCTTTAAAGTAAAGATGATAGGGCCTTGTGAAGTTTCACCTGAGAACCTACGCCAAAGGAGCGGTCACGCTCAGTGCTTCCGTTGCCTCGCTCTCGGCCACGTACAACGATACTGCTCAATGCAGGAATATTGCGTACGGTGTGCTGAACCGCATCCAGCCAGTGCGTGTGACAAAAAAGGAGTACCGCATAGAGACTTTACGCCGAAGTGCAAACTGTGTGGTGGCGAGCATGTTGCGACGTTTCGCGGATGCATCAAACACCAGGAATTTGCCGATCGCCTCCTCAGCGCAGAAACCCCGAAGAAAGGAGCAGTTTCGGCGGGAAACAGCCGTTTGGCGGGAAACGGCAGACAGAGCGGCGCCGCAGCCGGAACAAAGAAGCGGCGCGCGCGACGAGCACGACGCGGCGGGAGAAAGCAGTCGCCATCGCAAAAAGGTAACTCCGCCCCGCAGCCTGTTCCCAGGCAGCAGCATGCGCCGGCGTCGCTACAAAATGGTGGACAAGCTCCACCCTCCGCAGCTATGGCCGCACAAGGGTCTGCAGACGACCAGCCTCGCACGCAGGTAGCTCCGCCCACCGCGCCGAGTCAACCGCCGGCAGCACCACGCTCTGCGCCCGGCCGGTCGCAGGTAGCTCCGCCTACTGCGCGCAGCCAATGGGGGGCGCCCCCGCCTCCTGCTCCAAGCTCTGCGCAGCCAGCCCCGCCTACCGCTCCCCGCCGAAACGCGGCAGCCAACCCAGTCGCACCTCGCCCGGCCGCCGCTGCTCCAGAGAAGAAAGTTGGCAACAGCAACACGCCTCTCCGGGACAGCATGGCGGACTTCCCGGCTCTACGGGAACGCCCCGGGCGACATCCCGGCAGCACCCAGGCAGCTGACCGCCATAGCGTAGGAAACTACAATGGCGCCCTCACTGCCGCACAGCCTGCAAAAGCCGTCGACGGCGCACAACAAAATGAGCGCCCAGACTCATTTGGGCAATACTGCGCTTTCTTCGAGCGCATGTTCGGCTTGATGGAGCACCTTATGACGCGCGTCCTTGACGCGATCAGCGAGCTCCCAGCCAGAATGACGGCCGCTGTCAACCAGGCCTTCTCAACGAATTTTAAACAACAACAGCATGGCGGAGCCGCTCCGAGGTATTAAGCTGTGTGTGTTTAATGCAAATGGCCTGCGTACACAAGACGCAGAATTCCGGCAAATGCTCCGAGACGAGTGCATAGATATTTGCCTAGTCTCAGAGACACATTTGAAGCCTGGGGTCAGAGTCGGCGTAGCAAATTACGTTTGCTACAGATACGACCGACCAACAGCAGGAGGCGGAACGGCAGTCTACATTCGAAGAAGCCTAAAACACCACGAAGTACAACTGCCGGTGCTGACAGCAACGGAGGCAAACGCAGTAGCCGTCGAAACCGTTCAAGGCCGTATCACGTTCGTTGCCGTCTACAGGCCACCACGGGGTCACCTTGACCGCAACGACTTCGACAAATTACTAGCACTTCCAGGCCAAGTGTTGCTGGGAGGTGATCTGAACGCAAAAAATGGCATATGGAACTCGCGGCTGACGAACATAAGCGGCCGCCGACTACAGAGTCTCGCTGAACGACACAATGCAGTAGTGATAGGCCCTTATGAACCAACGATATTTCCCTCACGTGGCCAGCCTGACGTGCTGGACATCATCGTGGTAAAGGGAATACGGCGGAACATAACCGCCAGCACCAGGACGGCTATGTCGTCCGACCACCTCCCAGTGATTTTTGAACTGGACACCGATGTGGCACCGCCAGACCGCAGAGGGTTGGACCTGAGGAGGATAGAGTGGCCTCGCTACAAGGAGCTAGTAGCGGAAACAATAGAGGAAACTCCAGACCCAGCGCTCGCAGGAGCAGAAGCTGCCATCCAGCATCTAACGAGAGGCATCGTCCAAGCCGCTACAGCTGCCGTACCGGCGAGGAGAGAAAACAACGGCACTCTCAGTCAATCTCCGCAGCTACCACAACATCTCCTGGACGATATAACAGCCAAGAACCGCCTCCACCGGGAGTGGGTCAGAACAAGAAATCCTGCAATTAAAAGGTCGCTAAACAGGATGCGACGCCACATCAAGGCGGCTGTGGATGCACACAGATTCCAACAGTGGGCAGACAAAATTGCGCAGCTGAACACTGAAGACGGTACCGCCTGGAAGACAGTGAAAAGCTTCCTGCGGCGCTCCATGAAAATTCCACCGTTGCAGGTCGGCGCGGATTACGTTAGCGAGCCGAATGCGAAGGCAAACGCCTTGGCAGACGCTTTCGCCGCTAACTTCGTGCCGATCGAAGACCCCGTGGACGCCGACCACATGCAGCTCGTCCGGGAACGCCTTCCCGTCTTCCTGGCCGAGAGGAATGAGGACGACGTCATCACGCAAATCAGCGCAGCAGAAGTCGCCGCGCAACTCCGCGAACTCAACAGCAGAAAGGCAGGAGGCCCTGACTTAATAACCAACGTCCTGCTGATCCAACTGCCGGCCACAGCGGCGGATGTTCTGGCAGATATATTCAATAACATAATGGAGACAGGGACCTTTCCAGCCTGCTGGAAACACGCTGAGGTGGTAGCCCTCCCCAAGCCAGGGAAAGACATCCGCTTGGCGAGGAACTACCGCCCCATCAGCCTACTGCCAGCACTCTCCAAAGTCTTTGAGCGTCTATACATCCAGCGCCTCCATCAGCACATCAAAGACGAGGGCATCCTACCAAACGAGCAGTTCGGCTTCCGTCAGGGACACTCGACGGTCCACCAACTGCTGCGTCTAACGGAAGAGGCGTTCGGAGCCATCGACCGACGTGAGTATTTCGGCGCTCTTCTGCTCGACGTGTCTCGCGCCTTCGACTCCGTGTGGCACGACGGCCTCCTTTACAAACTTTTTGTACTGGGGGTTCCGACGTCGCACGTGAGTCTCCTGCAGAGCTATCTGCAGGATAGGTCGTTTCACGTTCGGGCTGCCAGTGGAATTTCCACGGAGCGTCGGATACTCGCGGGTGTACCTCAAGGCTCGGTCATTGGCCCGACCCTCTATTCGTTATACACAGCGGACCTGCCGCGTACAGAGCCCATCAAACTTGCTCTGTACGCCGACGACACCGCAGTCTACGGCCGCAGCAGGAGCGCGGCCATCCTTCAGAGGCGACTCCAAACTGCCACCGACGACCTGACAGAATGGGCCGTCAAATGGCGATTGTCTTACAATGCGGACAAGTCGCAAGCTATTATTGTCACAAGGCGACACATCCCACTGGGTCTCCAACGCATCTCAGTACGTGGACGACCAGTAGACTGGAGTACAAGTGTCAAGTACCTTGGCGTCACGCTGGACAAACGTCTGACGTGGCGCCAACAAACAGAAGAGGTGAGGGCGAAAGCACAGGGTAGGCTACGGCTACTGTACCCAGTGCTGAACCCAACATCGACGCTTCCTGCACACCTAGGACTCACGCTGTATAAAGCAACCATACGGCCCCTGCTGGAATATGCAGCGGTAGTGTGGGGCAACACAGCTGAGTACAACCTACGCTACCTTCAGTCGATACAAAACAAGGCTCTGAAGCTGGCACTCCACTTACCACGAGACTTTCCGTCAGTGGATCTGCACGTCATCGCTGACATACTGCCACTTCGCGACCGGTTCAAGGAAACGGCCACGAAATTTTACGAAAATACCGAGCGAGCTAGCAACCCGCTAATTCGCGAGCTCGGACAATGGCCGCACTGGCAAAACACGACCAGGTGGCCAGACTTATTACGGCTGGAGTAAAGCCAAGCCATGAAAAAAGAATCATCTCGAAGCTCCTGTGCAGAGCAACTTAGACAACCATAAGAATGACACTAATAAGAATCACACCGCATATTAGAAGGAAAAATAGCTAAGAAAGCTATTAAAGACTTCTCCAAAACCAGGTGTCACGCGGTTGCAAAACTGTGAAGACTCCAAATTAAGGCACAAAGGCGCCGGCACGCACTCCGCTGCTCGACTCGCTGCGGCTCGCACCGTTTGGGGCGTTGTGCTTTTCTTTCTCGCTTCTTTCGAAACTAGCCCATCGCCATGTCCGGACGCGGAAAGGGAGGCAAAGTCAAGGGCAAGTCAAAGTCCCGCTCAAGCAGGGCTGGGCGCCCGTCTACCTCGCCGCCGTCATGGAGTACCTCGCGGCTGAGGTGCTCGAGCTGGCCGGAAACGCGGCCCGCGACAACAAGAAGACGCGCATCATCCCGCGCCACCTGCAGCTCGCCATACGCAACGACGAGGAGCTCAACAAGCTCTTGTCGGGCGTCACCATCGCACAGGGAGGTGTCCTGCCCAACATCCAGGCCGTCCTGCTGCCAAAGAAGACCGAGAAGAAGGCCTAAAAGAGAGACAGCGCAATCGGCAACCGCCGCGTGCTCCCTTGGCACGCAGCGCGCCATTTGCCGCCTCGGCTCAAAAACAAAACACAATCGGCCCTTTTCAGGGCCACCACACAAACCTACGTCCAAAGCAGAATTCCAGTCGTTCGTCGCACCACTTCTCTCTCTCTCTCTCTCTCTCTCTCTCTCTCTCTCTGTGTGTACGGTTTTTTTTCCTTCTTACACACACAGGCGCCGCCATCTTGTACACACGTACTTGGCCACCTCCTCCACTCCACTCCACGCACGCACAGTCTCGCGACCATTAACCAGCACACGTGGCGCACAACAACACACCTCAAAAATAACCCCTCGGCACTCAGCCGCGCCGCAACACACAGCCCATCCACCGACAAGAAGCATACAAGCAAAGAGGGAGGGGAAGGAAGGAAGGAAGGAAGGAAGGAAGGAAGGAGGGAGCTCACACAACGCAAGGGCACGCTTCCTTCCCTCCCAACCGCACCGCACACCACGTCAAAAAAACTCCAAACAAAACTAAAAGGCCAAGTAGACTAAAAAAGGAAAAGAAAAACCAGCAACACAGACTCTTTCGCACTTTTCAACTTCCGAACACTGTGGTGGCCCTGAAAAGGGCCGTTTTTCAATCTCTCTTTCCTTCCTTCCTTCGGTCTCACACCGCCTAACCGCCGAAACCGTACAGGGTGCGCCCCTGCCTCTTCAGGGCGTACACCACGTCCATGGCCGTCACAGTCTTGCGCTTGGCGTGCTCAGTGTACGTCACCGCGTCGCGGATCACGTTCTCCAGGAACACCTTCAGCACTCCGCGCGTCTCCTCGTAGATCAGACCAGAGATGCGCTTCACGCCGCCCCTGCGCGCCAGGCGGCGGATCGCGGGCTTCGTGATGCCCTGGATGTTGTCGCGCAACACCTTGCGGTGCCGCTTGGCGCCACCCTTGCCGAGCCCCTTTCCTCCCTTGCCGCGGCCTGTCATTCTTCTTCTTCTTCAAGCGTCTCAACCACAATAATATAAAAAACAGAAAGCAAGGCAAGCTCCTCACCCGGCGCTAGCGAGTCGGCTACGGTTGTGGCGCCCAGCGCGCGCGCCGCCCCCCTATATAGACTCTGGGGCCCCGCGGCCCGCCCTCCCCTCCCCCCACCACCGCGCACCGAGGGCATATAAGCGCAGCACCCGGGGCGCGCGGGCCCGTTGTCAAGGCAGCACCGGACGCCGTCGCGCACGCATATCCTCCACGCCGCATCCGCATCCGCAGTAGCCATGGCCCGGACAAAGCAAACGGCCCGCAAGTCCACCGGCGGAAAGGCGCCGCGCAAACAGCTCGCCACCAAGGCGGCGAGGAAGAGCGCGCCCGCCACCGGCGGCGTCAAGAAGCCCCACCGCTACAGGCCGGGCACCGTCGCCCTGCGAGAAATCAGGCGCTACCAGAAGAGCACAGAGCTGCTCATCCGCAAGCTGCCATTCCAGCGCCTAGTGCGCGAGATCGCCCAGGACTTCAAGACCGACCTGCGCTTCCAGAGCTCCGCAGTCATGGCCCTGCAAGAGGCCAGCGAGGCCTACCTCGTCGGCCTCTTCGAAGACACCAACCTGTGCGCAATCCACGCCAAGCGAGTCACCATCATGCCCAAGGACATCCAGCTCGCGCGCCGCATCCGCGGCGAGCGCGCCTAAACCCGCACACCGCCAAACAAACAAAACGGCCCTTTTCAGGGCCACTAACGTCTCTCCGTCGCGAGCAAAACTTTGTCGGTCGCAACGACTAGTTCCCCACTCACTCTCCAGTCCAGTCGTCCCACCCCCGGCCCGGCCCGGCGCCGCCGTTTCCAAAAAAAAAAAAAAAAGCACCGCACCGGCCGAACCAAGTCGCAAGCGTCAATAGCGCCACCCACACAGGCCACGGCACAAAACGTGACGCCCGGAAAGCAAAGCAAAGCAAAGCAAAACAAAAAAGACTATTCCAAAACCACCACCAAGACAAACAAACAAACAAACAAACGCGGCGCAAAATAAATAGGTAAAAGTAAAATACACTTTGTGTAACACCAGCCGCGCGCCGCCGCCCACGCCCGCCAACGACCCCACAATCCAACCACCATCCACACATGAAACAAACAAACGCCAGCAAGCAAGACAGACAGACAACAAGGCAACCGACCGACCACGACACGACACGACAATCAACACCTTCCCGACGTGCTTTGATGGCCCTGAGAAGGGCCGTTTTTGTTTTTGTCCGGGACCGCGCGACAGCCTCTGGTTGCGCGCCGGCCACCAGGCGACGGTGTCAACCGCCAACCCTTCCCTGCCCTTTTTACTTCTTCTTCTTGGGCGAAGCCTTCGCCTTAGACGGCGTCGCCGTCGCCTTCTTCGGGCGCGGCGCCTTCGGCTTCTTCGTCGGAACCTTGGCGGCCTTCTTCGCCTTCGACGGCGACTTGGCCTTGGCCGGCTTGGCCGCAGCCGCCTTCTTCGCACCCGCGGGAGCGGCCGACGCCGCAGACGCCTTCTTGGCGGCGCCCGCCTTCCGACCGGTCGCCGCCTTCACGCCGCCAGCCTTCTTTGCGCCGGCCGCACGGGCCCCCTTCTTCTCCTTGCTGGCCGGAGCGGCGCGCTTCTTCTTCGCACCACCGCCGCCACCACGAGCCTTGCCGCCCTCGGCCGCCCCGCCGCCGGCGCCGGCAAGCTTGAAAGAGCCCGACGCGCCCTTCCCCTTCGTCTGCACCAGCTCGCCAGCCACGACGGCCGACTTGAGGTACTTCTTGATAAAGGGCGCCAGCTTCTCCGCGTCCAGCTTGTAGTGCGCGGCAATGTACTTCTTGATCGCCTGCAGCGACGACCCGCCGCGCTCCTTCAGACTCTTGATGGCGGCCGTCACCATCTCAGAGGTGCGCGGGTGCGCAGGCTTGGCGCGCGGCTTCTTCGCAGACGACGCAGACTTGGCCTTCTTCGTAGTGCCGGTGGCGGCGGGTGCCGCGGCAGTCTCGTTCGTAGCCGCCTGGTCTGCCATCTTTTGCTTGTTCTCTTTTCTTTTTTCCCCTTGGTTTCGCTTCCTTCTCTCCTTCGACGACGCACAACAGCGAGGGGCGCGCAGCAGAGAATAGCCGCGCACGCGCCTGGCCCAGCCAGTGTCGCGGGCGGGCGCGGACGGCCGAGAGAGCGGCCGCCACTCGGCGCGCCGCCGCGCCGCCGCGCCGCGCCTCCCGCGCTTGCTACCGCCCAACGTCCGACAGCCTGCGCGGAGCAGCCCCCAACCTGCGCCGCAACCACCCGCGCCATTCAAACCACCGAGGATGGGGCTACACACACCGACACCACGGTCGCCAACCAGTCGCCGCGGCGGCGCCGCAAACCACGGCCAAACTGCAGCCACCGCGCGCCACAGCCTGGGTCGGCCCGCCGAGAATCGCCGCCCCCGCCCAAATGCCGCCCCCACAGCCCCAGCCGACGACCCGCCACAATGGCCAAACCTTCGTCAAAACTCCCGCACCGTCGCCGCGGCAGCCCGGCCACCGCGGCCGGCGCCACAGCCACACGAGCCGAGTCGTGCGGCGATGACGGCCGTGCACAAACGCACCTCCGCCGCCCCATCGCCTTCCGCCGTTTTCCCGATCGGCCCGCAGCCGTCGGGCCACGGCCGCGGGCCGTCCTCCTCCTCTCGCCTCGCCCGCCAACACCCACAGCCCTTCCAACACATTTTTCTTTTCTTTTTTCTTTTTTTTTTTTACTTTTTTACGATCGCCGCCTGCGCAACATGGCACCGGCCGACGGAGCGCCAACCCCCCCGCCACAGGCGAAAACAAAACAACGATAAACAAACAAACAAAATAAATTACCAGCCAGCCCCAACAGACAGACAACAAGGCAACCGACCGACCACGACACGACACGACAATCAACACCTTCCCGACGTGCTTTGATGGCCCTGAGAAGGGCCGTTTTTGTTTTTGTCCGGGACCGCGCGACAGCCTCTGGTTGCGCGCCGGCCACCAGGCGACGGTGTCAACCGCCAACCCTTCCCTGCCCTTTTTACTTCTTCTTCTTGGGCGAAGCCTTCGCCTTAGACGGCGTCGCCGTCGCCTTCTTCGGGCGCGGCGCCTTCGGCTTCTTCGTCGGAACCTTGGCGGCCTTCTTCGCCTTCGACGGCGACTTGGCCTTGGCCGGCTTGGCCGCAGCCGCCTTCTTCGCACCCGCGGGAGCGGCCGACGCCGCAGACGCCTTCTTGGCGGCGCCCGCCTTCCGACCGGTCGCCGCCTTCACGCCGCCAGCCTTCTTTGCGCCGGCCGCACGGGCCCCCTTCTTCTCCTTGCTGGCCGGAGCGGCGCGCTTCTTCTTCGCACCACCGCCGCCACCACGAGCCTTGCCGCCCTCGGCCGCCCCGCCGCCGGCGCCGGCAAGCTTGAAAGAGCCCGACGCGCCCTTCCCCTTCGTCTGCACCAGCTCGCCAGCCACGACGGCCGACTTGAGGTACTTCTTGATAAAGGGCGCCAGCTTCTCCGCGTCCAGCTTGTAGTGCGCGGCAATGTACTTCTTGATCGCCTGCAGCGACGACCCGCCGCGCTCCTTCAGACTCTTGATGGCGGCCGTCACCATCTCAGAGGTGCGCGGGTGCGCAGGCTTGGCGCGCGGCTTCTTCGCAGACGACGCAGACTTGGCCTTCTTCGTAGTGCCGGTGGCGGCGGGTGCCGCGGCAGTCTCGTTCGTAGCCGCCTGGTCTGCCATCTTTTGCTTGTTCTCTTTTCTTTTTTCCCCTTGGTTTCGCTTCCTTCTCTCCTTCGACGACGCACAACAGCGAGGGGCGCGCAGCAGAGAATAGCCGCGCACGCGCCTGGCCCAGCCAGTGTCGCGGGCGGGCGCGGACGGCCGAGAGAGCGGCCGCCACTCGGCGCGCCGCCGCGCCGCCGCGCCGCGCCTCCCGCGCGGCGTCGAGATCACGATGTCTGACCGAGATGACGTGCGTCTCCGCGCTCGTGATGCTGGTACACGTGTGCCAGCATCGCCCGTGCCGGCCGGCCGCGGTTCGACGGGGCTTGCTCCGTCGGCCGCCCCGCCATCAGCCGGCACGACTATGACGACCCGACCCGGCGCGGGGGGAAGAATTAGTACCCTCGCGTCGGAGCAGCCTCTGGACCAGGATATGGATTGCACGCCGGACCTGCCAGCAGAAGAAGAAGAAGAGGAACCGCCTCACGCTTCTGCAGCATTGAGCACGGCAAATCGTGACAGAAGAGAAGCACGAAGCCGCTCAGAAGAGGGACGGAGCGAACACAGAAACACAGCCGCGCATGAATTTCAAATGCCGCCGCGTAAGAAACAAGCGCGGCTTCAACAAATGGTAGTGGCGAGAGAACTTGATATCTCGAACCGATATCAACCCCTACAAGGGACGGGGGTAACAATAGACGCTGCAAATGCAAATCTTGCGAATAAACAGCAGCAAAGAATGGATCAGCAGCGGCAGTCAAACGCGCCTGCTAGCACCAGCAATGATGACGAAATGGACACCCAACCACCGGACGTGACATCTCCAGGCCACCGGAAGATACCAGCCATCACATTAAGATATAAGGACTCATACAAGAAGCTACATACCTTCCTCAAATCGACCTGCAAGGCGTCCTTCACAGTCCGTCAGACCGGCGCCGAAACACTGAAACTCCTGCTCAACACCACTGAAGATTATGTTACCGTCGCCGGCAAACTGGGCGAAGAGGGTATTCCCATGTTCACCACACCGGCAGTCAGACCACCAACTATCAAGACTCTTATCAAAGGCATTCCAACCTCCATGACACATGCAGAAGTGAAAGAAGAGCTGGAAGAACTCGGGTTCGTCGCTACTGTGATCGAACACCACCGCATGCCAGGAACTAACCAACCGACAGGACATCGCACAGTTATCTTATTGGACACACCGGAACACCGCCATATCTTTCAGCTCACCCGATTCTACAACCTCTCTATTAAAGTTGAGAGGCTCCGACGATCCCGTGGACACATTCAATGTTTTCGATGCCAGGGATTCAATCATGTTGCCCGCTACTGCACCATGCCGCCGGTGTGTGTGAAATGTGGTGGCAACCACGATAGTCGGGAATGCACGCGACCCAAAGAAGAAACACCAACATGCGGGCTTTGCGGAGGTGCACATCCCGCTAATTACAGAACCTGTCCAAAGCACAAAGAAGCAAGCCGCCGATTCCGTGGCCTTCCACCACTACGACCGCAACCACGCCGACAACGCCAGCCGCCACCTCAACCAGCGCCGATTGCAGATCAAACCTCCTGGCCGACGCCGATGCAGCATCGCGCCAATCGGCTGCGCGCCGACTTGACGGCAGCGGAAGCTCTCAAACAAGGGCTACCACAGACAACACCAACATCAGCAGCAACATTACAGCACCAGACGCCGCCGCAAACACGACAGCAACCGACATCGACGCAGCGACCGATGCCGCCACCAAGACAGGAACAGCAAGATCTTTACGCTCTGCTCACTCAAATCGCGTCCACGCTCGCGGAGGTGAGTAGAACAATAGCGCAGCTCCCGCAAACCATCGCCACCACCATTGAGACGACGATTCGCAGCACAATGACGACAGCAAGAGACTTTTCCGTGCAACATCATGACTAGAGTACCACGAATTGACGAATTACGTATAATGACATATAACGCCAATAATCTGACGCATGACATACCGGAATTGCAACAATTTATTATAGACCACAACATTGATATTTGTATGGTTAATGAGACATTTTTAAAGCCAGGTATTAGATCGAACATTCCAAATTATCGGTGTTACAGAACAGATAGACAGACGCATGGGGGCGGTACCGCCATTTTCATTCGACGCTCAATTATCCATCATGAAGCACCTCCGCCAATGACAAAACTCATTGAAACAACTGCCGTCATTGTAGAAACGCAGAGCGGACCAATCACGTTCATCGCCGTGTACCGCAGCCCAAGCCGACTCCTTGACATTGACGACGCAAGATTGTTACTACGAATGCGCGGAAAACTTTTTATAGCGGGTGATCTTAATTCTAAACACGCCGCATGGAATTCTAACGTAACTAATATGAGTGGCCGGCTTCTATTGCAGGCCACGGAAGAGGCAAATGCTTACGTTTGTGGCCCTGAAGAGCCGACATGCTATTCGTCGCGCGGCCGCCCGGACGTCATAGACATTGCAATCACCAAAAGAATACCACATTTCATGACTGCAGACGTTATTCACGCATTAAATTCAGATCATCTGCCTGTCATCTTTCATCTCCACATCTCTCCAGAACATTATCCCGACCGTCTTAATCTCCGTCGCACTAATTGGAACACCTTCCGCGAACATGTAGCACATTCCATAGACGCACAACAGGACGACGATGACATCACAGAGGCATCACTTACTGCGCTCACTGACTCCATCCAAGAAGCTCTAACTTTCTCTACGCCGCCACCAAAACCGCAACATCTTCCGACACCCGGACTACCACCAGATATACTCGCCTCCATACGAAGACGCAACAGATTATGTCGCGAATGGCGGCTCACGCGTGATCCGCGCATCAAACAACAAATCAATCAGCTCAGAAGAGAGATAAAAGCCGCAATCATCACTCACCGTAATCAGCAATGGGCAGCAAAACTCAGAGCATTTACGCCTGATCCAATGAATTGGCACATGATTCGCTTTTTCACCAACCGCAGAACGAACATTCCGCCGCTAGAACATCACGACCGCACTGTCTATCGCCCGGAAGACAAAGCCAATACGCTTGCCGACATCTTCGAAGCGAATTTTCAGCCGCTCAACGACCGTGTCGACCCTCACCGCATCGCATATATCGAGACGGAAGCCGACGCAATCCTACGAATGAACGACGACGCCAACGCAGAAGACGACGCAGAAGCCGACGCAGAAGACGACGACGAGGAACATCAAATACCACCGATCAGCGCACGGGAGGTACAAGCTGGAATAAGAATGTTACCACCTAATAAGGCTCCTGGCGTGGACGAGATACAAGGTCGCGTCTTGAAACAACTACCGTGGGCAGCAATGGTACGACTTGCAGCAATATTTAACTGGATCATCCGCACAGCCACCTATCCATCGCAATGGAAACACTCAATAGTTGTTGCAGTTCCTAAACCTGGCAAAGATCGTCATCATCCACAGAATTACCGACCAATCAGCCTACTGCCGCACATCAGTAAATTATTCGAACGCCTCTTCCTCACCAGACTACAGAATATCATCTCCAGACATGAAGCACTACCGCAAGAACAATTTGGATTCCGCTCCGGTCACAGTACAACCCAACAAATTCTCCGAGTCGTCCACTACATCACTGAAGCCTTCAACAAAAAAGAATTTTGTGGCGCAGTTCTCCTCGATGTTACAAAAGCATTTGACACAGTTTGGCATAAAGGACTCATCTACAAGCTTCATCACATGCACTTTCCGCTACAATACATCAAGCTACTAGCCTCTTATCTGGAAGATCGTACCTTTGCTGTCCGCATTGACGACGCCTTGTCCACGCCACGACGAATTCAAGCAGGAGTACCGCAAGGATCGGTCCTTGGGCCGATCCTGTACTCGCTATTCACGACCGACCTACCGTCGCAGCCGCGCGTCGAGAGAGCCATTTACGCCGACGACACGATGATTTTTACTCGAAGTCGCTGGAGAGAAGTGCTTGTACCCCGACTTCAAAGCGCACTAAACGCACTTGAACAATGGGCTGCAAAATGGCGCATTAGCTTCAATCCATCTAAGACGCAAGCGGTCATCTTTACAAAGAAGAAAACCATGCCAGTCCGTAATCTCCGCCTCTACGACACCCAGCTGCCATGGGACACGTCCGCAAAATACCTCGGCGTCATTTTGGACAAGAAACTTACATGGAAACAACACGTTGAAGAAGTAAGAACGAAAATCAACCAGCGCATTGGGGCTCTTTACCCATTAATCAATGAAGATTCGGACTTATCTGTTGAGAATGGGCTGCTAATATTCCGAATGTATGTTCGGCCCATTATGGATTATGCATGTGAAGTGTGGGGTTGCGCAGCACGCACCCACATTATGAGACTTCAATCACTACAAAACAAGATCCTCCGACGCATATTTCATGTGCACTCCCAATTTCCGCATCACTTTTTACAAGAAGCCGCCGCAGAACAAGAGGTACTCAACCGCCATCAGGACATCGCCCGACGCTTCTACGAAAAAACTCGAGACGCAGAAAACCCTCTCATCAGAGCATTGTCAGAACCGCAGAACCCAAGAGACAAGTACAGACGGCCAATAGTACTACTGGAACGATGACGAAAAAAGAAGACTAAACTTTTTCCCCCTCAGCCTTACAAAGGCTCTTAAGACAAAATAGCTCCAGAAGATAAAAATGCGCACCGCAACAATGCAAATAAGCTCACACCCCCGTCCCACAAACACATTAGACACAAAAAATAAAGAAGAACAGACCCTACACTCTAACCCCAAGAAGCCGCAGGCAATGCTCACCGAGTAAATCCTGCTTAAAATAGCTGTAAATAGCCTTAAGATAGTGGTAGGCGCCTCCCGCGCTTGCTACCGCCCAACGTCCGACAGCCTGCGCGGAGCAGCCCCCAACCTGCGCCGCAACCACCCGCGCCATTCAAACCACCGAGGATGGGGCTACACACACCGACACCACGGTCGCCAACCAGTCGCCGCGGCGGCGCCGCAAACCACGGCCAAACTGCAGCCACCGCGCGCCACAGCCTGGGTCGGCCCGCCGAGAATCGCCGCCCCCGCCCAAATGCCGCCCCCACAGCCCCAGCCGACGACCCGCCACAATGGCCAAACCTTCGTCAAAACTCCCGCACCGTCGCCGCGGCAGCCCGGCCACCGCGGCCGGCGCCACAGCCACACGAGCCGAGTCGTGCGGCGATGACGGCCGTGCACAAACGCACCTCCGCCGCCCCATCGCCTTCCGCCGTTTTCCCGATCGGCCCGCAGCCGTCGGGCCACGGCCGCGGGCCGTCCTCCTCCTCTCGCCTCGCCCGCCAACACCCACAGCCCTTCCAACACATTTTTCTTTTCTTTTTTCTTTTTTTTTTTTACTTTTTTACGATCGCCGCCTGCGCAACATGGCACCGGCCGACGGAGCGCCAACCCCCCCGCCACAGGCGAAAACAAAACAACGATAAACAAACAAACAAAATAAATTACCAGCCAGCCCCAACTACAGACACACCGAATCTGCCCTCACAGCCGACCTTACACGCCTCAACGTCAAAACAAAGGTGGTTTCTTTCTTTCAACGGTTACCTTACCTTAGGTTACGTCAGGTTAGGCTAAGAAGGCGTCAGGGTTAGGTTAAGCGTTGACGTGACGTCACGTCTTAACGTAGGCGTTAAGCTAAGGTTGCGGTCACGTACGTTAGGTTAAGGCGACTTGGGGGTTGGCCTAAGAGCTTAGGTTAGGTTAGGTTACGTTAGTTTAGGTGGCTGCGTTAAGGGGCTTAAAGAAGTTTAGGAGAGGTTAAGGCGTCGAGGCGGCCGCACCCCCTTAGCTGCTGCGGCTCGGCCACGCCACGCCACGCTTTGGGGTTTCATAAGGTCGCGCGGCGGGTCGTCGGCACGCCGCAAAGGACAAAACTGCAAGACGACGTCGAAAAACAAACAACAGGTAAAAAATAAATAAGTAAAAATAAACGACGCCGACAGGCGGGGATCAGCAGAACAAGCAGATTCCGGAGAGCGAACGAGACACGCACACACACAAACCCCCCCGAGCCGAGAGAGCACAGAGCACCACCACGTGTCGGCCTCCGCTCACCCGACTCGGCTGGGCTGGGCTGGGCTGGGCTGGGCTGGGCTGGCGGCCGGGCCGGATGCACGTACACGTACGGCTACAGCCACTACCCGTACACAGCCGCTCTTCACGCAACACCAGCCAAATGGCGCGCCCGCGGCTCGTCGCGGTCGCAACGCCACGCCGGCACACTTTCGGCACCACCGTTTTCGCGCGCACCGCAAACAAAACGCAGCCGACACACACAGAGAGAAAAAAAAAAAAAAAAAACACAGAGCGCGAGACGGGCGGCGGCGCACCTTTCGCCAGCCGGCAGGCAATCGACTCGCCCAGTACGACAAACGCGCACGCCACCCCACCCAACCAACCAACCAACCAGTCGTCGTCGTCGTCGTCGTCGTCGTCCCGAAATCAAACAAACTCTCAAAAGCACAGCCCCTGCTGCCAACGGACGCAGGCGCCACGCAGCTCCCCTTCCCGCCACACTCGATTCGCAGCGCAACTCACCCGGCACACCGTCAAACGACGGGCTGGGCTCGCCGCATCGCCGCAACCTACACACCTTCCCCGCCACGACGCACAGCCCCACCAGACGCCCGTGCCGCAACGACACTACTGCACTACCACTACCGCACTACTCCTCTCGCCCTTGCCATACACGACACAACACGCCAAAAAATGAAAATCCAAATACAAACAAAAACACCGCCCCCGCGACCCAAACACATGCACGGCGCGCCAACACACGCGAGGCAAGGCACGCAGCAAACGGCGTCCCCTCCGCGTCGCGCCATCAACCTACACACACAAGGCAACCAACAACAGCCAGCCAGCCAGCCAGCCCCACTCTCACGCCGCAAAAACAGAAAACACACCGAAACCGCCAAACGCCGCACATTCGCGCTTCGCACTTACCACACACCTCTCGGCATCCGTTTCGCACACAACGACGCGACGCACAATACATCATCACGGGCTACGCACGCACACCGCGACCCACTTTTTTACGACGCCCTCGGCAGAGCACACGTGCCCACGCCCACACACAGTCGACACAACGACGCAGCGCGCAGCAGACGCGGCCGCAACACGTACCTCCCCGACGACGCGCCAACACCGCCAGCCACTGCTCACTCGCCCAAGCAACCCGTGCACACAACTGCCACACGCGTCCACCACGCCGCCGCCAACCACCCGCCCGCCAGGGGGCGCTCACGTCCGCGACAACAGCGCGGCACCGCCGGACCGGGCCGGGCCGAACCGAGCCGAGCCGCCGCCTCCTCTCCACTCGGCACGCCACGTCCTGCTTGCAAAACACATGGCTCGTCCCTCTGTACACACAACGCGCCTGCCTGCCTGCGGTCGCCGCCGGCATCTATCTACCTGCGCATCGGAGCCAGGCCGGCAAGCCCACACTTAAATAATGCACTTCACCAGCCAAACAAACCCACTCTTCCTTTCTTTGCACAGCGCATGCAACAGCAGCCCCAGGAGCCGGGCCCGCCGCCAGCGTCTCCTCCTCCTCTGGGCACAGCCAGCCAGCCAGCCGTTCCCACCGCCCCGCCCCTGCTCTGCAGAACAAGAAAAAACGAAAAAGTACCAACACACGCACCCAAAGCGTAAGCCAGACAAGACCAGCCTCTCCAAGGCCACACACACGCAAAAAAAACAAAAAAACAAAAACACTACAACAGAATAAAATGAAAAAGAAAAAGCAAGCTGTCGCCTCGCCCCCGCCCGTCCCCCCACCCCACCACATTCGCCCCCTCCGCTTGTTTTCCTTTCTACAATTTCCCTCTTTTCCACCCAATATCCCGCCGCGGTTTACGGGCACCGGCCGATTTTGCGCCCGCCCACATGTGTGCCTACTCCCCACCACCATTCCCTCCGCAGCCCGCAGCCCGCAGCCCGCAGCCCGCAGCCCGCTTTTCCCCCCCTCCCTGCCCACACCACACCACACCACACCACACCGACGGTGCTGACGTCGACACGCACCCAAGACAGGGGCCACGACCGTCTTTTTTCCTGGGCCCATCCCCGCACCGCACCTCCTTCCAATCAACGCTGTGGCGCCTGTGTCCGCGCGAGACGCGTGCGCGCCGCCTCTCTCAACATCCGTCCGCCGTCCGCCGGCCGGCCCGTTTTTCGGCCCCCAGGCCATCCGTCAACCACCACTGCCACTGCCCCTGCCCCTGCCCCTGCCCCTGCCCCTGCCCCTGCCCGCCCCGCACCACACCACACACCGCTGCTTGCCCCGGCCGTTGCCACCAAAGGCGCCAACCGCAGCCCGCGCGCGCCAGAAACTACAGGGACCCAGCCGACCGACGAAAATCAGAGCAATTGGCCGGGAGGATCAAAAAGAGAGCTCCGAAAACCACCGTAGCGAGGCGTGGGAGGAAACGTTACGAGAAGCAGAAAGGGACCAGGAAAAATTCTGGAAATTTCTTAAAACTCGTAAACTAAACACGAAACATCTACATCTACATCTACATGGGGAAGGAACGACCCCACAGACCGAGCTGAAGCACTGGCGGATTCACTAGAAAGGCAATTCCAAGCACCAGAAGCGGTAGATGACGAAACTGATGACCACCAGGAAATGGTACTCAGAAGGGTAAAACCGCATCCTAAGTGCCCCGATCAGAACATCTTTCACAATCCAATAAACGCAGAAACCCCGTATCTTATCACATCACAAACATACACACATCCTAAGAAGGCATCAGGCCCAGATTCCATCAAACCGCAACTACTACATCACCTACCTCCAGCAACTATCAATTATCTATCTAACATCAATATATAATGCTTGCTTCAGACTAAACTACTTGGAAACAGGCCCGAGTCATCACATTACCAAAGCCAAACAAGGACTTATTATTTCCGCAAAACTATAGGCCAACTTCCTTGGAAAGGTCCTCGGAAAGCTCATTCAAACTGAACTGAAGAAATTCAATTCTTAAAGGATAACAACATAATCATCCCACAACAATTCCGATTCCGCGAAGAACACAGCACCACCCACCAGGTGACCAGACTAGTCGAGCACATATGTCAGGCCAGAAACATTAGACACAGTACTGGAGCAGTCCTGCTTGACATTGGAAAAGCATTCGGATAACGCCTTATCTACAAGCTCCACCAGTACAACTGCCCCATCCACATTATTGCTTCTTTTCTCCGCAACAGAGCATTCTATGTCCATGTACCAGGAGCGGCAAGTAACACTAGATCCATAGAGGCTGGAGTCCCGCAAGGCTCAGTGCTGGGGCCCATTCTCTACTCAATATACACAAACAAACAGCTGGGAGGACACTTGTCACTATTTGCAGACGACACTGCAGTCTACCGCAGCAGTTCTAACCTGCAATATAGAGTCACAAAAATAGAGCAACACCTACAATCCATCCAGAAATGGGCTAACCAAAAAAAACAATAAACGCGGAGAAAACCCAAGCAATACAATACGATTCACATTCAAAAAGAATACCTCCTAACCTGCATATACGCCTCAGAAATAACAATCTTCCATGGTCAGGCACAATAAAGTATCTAGGCATCAAGCTGGACAAGAGGTTGACATTTAGAGACCATGTTACACACGTTTGTAACAAGGCTGCAGCAGCAATATTCAGACTGTACCCAATCATCAAAGGAAACAGAATAAATATGCGCGCCAAAAAGAAAATCTTCAAAACCGTCATAGGAACCAGCCATCACTTACGGCTCTGAAAATCTGGTCAATGGCCGCAGACACCAACATAACAAGAGTAAAAAAAAAGGGTGCACAACAAATACTTCAGAATTGCTGCTGATGCCGGCCGGTACCAGACAAACCGAGACATATACACAAACCATAACATACTCAAAATCCCGGAAATCATCCAAAGAAAAATCCATAAAGTTTTTTTTTTTTTTTTTTTTTTTTTCCCACCAAACCACGGATTCGAACCACCCACTCATCAGAAATCTGGGACAAAATCCACCCGACCCAAGAACGACATTTCCCATCACGACAAAACACCACAAACTACAACATACCATGATAAACAAAAATAAAATACAAACACCATAACACTCACTCAAACAACAAACATCTACACACACCCAAGAGACCCTATCATCCCATCATTTTGTTACCCAACATAATCAGACAGAAGGCAGGGATCAAGGACAGATCCGGTCCTTCGAGTACAGGGGGTAAAAAAATACCCATCAGACCAGCTCGCTCTCTCTCTCTCTCTCTCTCTCTCTCTCTCTCTCTCCGTGCCGACGCTGCCCCGCACACGCGTTCGCGTTCGGCCGACACCACACGACAGGTCTTTGGGGCCCCGCCACTGCGCACACAGCACGCCTCCTCCTCTTCCTTAGTTCTTTTTCGCTTTTCTTTTCTCCCCCGCCCCCCGCTCTCACCGCCACATCATCCCGCAACCCTTGGGGGATGTTTCCCAACATCAACGCGCCCCAATTCCACTCTCTGCCCGTGCCGCACTCTCCACTTTGCTTCTCCCCGTCCCCTACACACACGACTGCCGAAACCCCGGTTGACACACCTTCTCGTAGGACAGGGGTGCGTGCGTTGTCTTGACGGTGACAGCAACAGCAACGGATCCGTCCATCCCATTCCCCCCCCCCCCCCCACTCGGTAAAGAACCATGTTCAACCCACACTACACAACAAGGGGGGCACACACGAACGCGAAAGAAAGGGCAGGGCA
This sequence comes from Schistocerca gregaria, assembly GCF_023897955.1. Lineage (NCBI taxonomy): Eukaryota > Metazoa > Arthropoda > Insecta > Orthoptera > Acrididae > Schistocerca > Schistocerca gregaria. The sequence continues at coordinate 2,331 of NW_026062562.1, read as the reverse complement.
GGGCAGGGCAACTATCTCGTACACATTCTTCCTCAGAACCCACATATCACATCAACGAACGGCAGGCCAATTGCGGACTCAGCCGTGTCAGGCAAATCCAACCCAACCAACACCTCCCACGGAAACCCTGACACTGATCCAGCAGTACGTCCACATACATCGCCACACCAAATACGGGTGACGAGTGAGCAACAAATGGAACAATACACAACAAGGCTGACCTAATAAAAACTGCACGTCACGTCATACCTTCCAGACAGACGCAGTTCCGACGGGACGGCGGAACCGTATACGTACCTTTCAGCCACAACAACCGACCGACTGGACACGCCCGCGTCTCCAGCCAGCCAACCACCAGGGCCACACAGCCCGCAAGTTTCAGCGTCAACACTTCTTAACGTACGTTGCAAACTTTTCAAAACATTGCCACACACACACCACGAAAAGCGTCAACCTCTCTCACACTGGATACACTCAACACTTTTTGTCGGCGGAGCTTGAGCCCAACGGTTGACACACCCCCACCGGCCACACAGGTTTCCCTTTGAAAATTGCAGTGACGGAGGAGACGCGGCATTACGAGAGGGTTGTTTCCGAGAGCGCGAGCTGGACGGAGCTGCGGCGCCGCCGCCGCCGCCGAGGGGTAATGAACGCACGCGATGCCGCATGACAGCCCATCACCCAAAGTTTCACCCACAACTGCACAGGTCGCACCCCCTTTTCGCGCCATACTAGTGTCGATCGTCAATTACAGCTGACGGTGTTCGCATTTGCCACTTGACGGGGGGGAAAAGAAAACAAACATCTGACACGCCATGTGTTTCTCTCTCTCTCTGTTACATCTAGGTCATTGGGCAGCCACTGTAAAAAAAAAAAAAAAAATAAATAAATATTTTTACGACATGGTTGGGTAAGTGATTTAAAGACAACAATTGTGGGTCACACACCATAGACCATTTCGATAGTGTTCTTGTTCTTCTCTTTTTCCTTTTTTTATCGCTCAATTGAAATAAAACCTGGGGATGATGCAATGCTGCGATATGGCACAACCGTCGTCCATTGTACACAACTCGGGAACAAAAAGAAACCAATTCAGGGAACGTTCGTTCCTTCACAACGTTTCTTTCAACGCACTTGGTCTTTACCATCCTGTATATTCAACACACATTTCCTTTCATCAAACTAGGGCATTTCCATAACAGTTTGTTTCCGTTTCTGTGAGCACAATACTGCTTCTTCGACGTCATTTCACCATCTTAACTACAGACAGACAACAAAATAGGAAAACAGGCCTTGAGAACCCCGTCCACCAAATTTCAGTTAGCACGGCATCCAAGATTCTTTTCCGGGGAGTGTGCAGTGCAGCTGACGCTGCTCAGACCATATACCGTCGCCAGTCTCACTCAACTCTTGCGCATTCCACCATTCTACGCTACGTGACAATGCAAAAATGAATGAATCAAACCCGCCCAGAGAGCGTCTTGTGCGAGGGGACACACGATATAGAGAACAACAAAACACACAGGGGACACCACCACAGTTGGAGAGAACGTTTCCACCACGGCAGCCGCGCCGTTACGCGCTTTTTTTTTTTTTTTTTTTTCCTCCCCCCCACTGCACACCTCCGACACCACGGGAACGTTCACCGTCCCGTTGCCCTACACTGGCGTTTCTTTTCAACCCCCCACCCTATTCCTCGCTCCCCGGACATTCGACCGATCACAAAGTGCAACCTCTCGTTACCGTCGGGTGCCCCTCTTCATCCCCGGGGCGCCAACAACAAAACAAAAACACCACCGACGCCGTCGTCTCGCGTCACCTCACTCAACTGAGCGGAAAATACACGTACATCCAGAATGACGACACCGCCTCCACAAACAAAAACCAGACGTCAGACGTCAGGTCGAAAGAGGGCACCGTACGTCGTGGCGCGTGGTCTCCTAACTCACCTCGCGCGTACAAATACAATGCAATACAATGCGTGTCACCTCACGTTCACACACACCTCCACGCTCCACTTTTACGTCGCCCAACCAACCAACTAACTTAACGCACCCGCTCGGCGTAGAAGCAGCTGTAGGCGGCAACGTGTTTCTCACCCTCGCCACCAACGGTGTGACATCCGACAGTCGCGGTTTGCTTTCCGTTCCACACCTCCGGCCATACCATACAAAGGGGACAAAAACAAAAATATATATCAAACAAGCCAACTCCAGCGATCCGCCCCCCTAACACCAACACGTCTCGAAACACCCACGCCCACGACCCGGCTGTGGCTAAAGTGCGTATCCCCAACGTCACACCAAAACCAAAGGCGCCGGCGCCGCACCA